>NW_028148685.1:0-263852 GCF_965153285.1 Podarcis tiliguerta | reverse complement strand
TTTTTTTAAAAAAAATCCCTAAGCCCCGGGGTCACAATTTCAGAAAAAATCTGACTTTCGGGAATTCACTCAAAAATGGTGCCCAGCGGTTGCCAATGCTCCCCTGAAAGGTTTGGCGGTCGAAACAGAAGGCTTTTTATCACAGGACAAGAAATCAGAGCTCGAGAACTTAACCGGCAGAAATTTTTTTTTTGAAAAAATCCCTAAGCCCCGGGGTTACAATTTCAGAAAAAATCTGACTTTCGGGAATTCACTCAGAAATGGTGCCCAACGGTTGCAAATGCTCCCCTGAAAGGTTTGGCCGTCGAAACAGAAGGCTTTTTATCACAGGACAAGAAATCAGCCCTCGACAACTTAACCGGCAGAATTTTTTTTTTGAAAAAATCCCTAAGCCCCGGGGTCACAATTTCATAAAAAATCTGACTTTCGTTAATTCACTCAAAAATGGTGCCCAGCGGTTGCCAATGCCCGCCTGAAAGGTTTGGCGGTCGAAACAGAAGCCCTTTTTTCACAGGACAAGAAGACAGCCCTTGATAACTTAACCGGCAGAATTTTTTTTTTTGAAAAAATCCCTAAGCCCCAGGGTCACAATTTCAGAAAAAATATGACTTTCGGGAATTCACTCAAAAATGGTGCCCAACGGTTGCCAATGCTCCCCTGAAAGGTTTAGCCGTCGAAACAGAAGGCTTTTTATCACAGGACAAGAAATCAGCCCTCGACAACTTAACCGGTAGAAAAATATTTTTTTGAAAAAATCCCTAAGCCCCGGGGTCACAATTTCAGAAAAAATCTGACTTTCGGGGATTCACTCAAAAATGGTGCCCAGCGGTTGCCAATGCTCCCCTGAAAGGTTTGGTGGTCGAAACAGAAGGCTTTTTATCACAGGACAAGAAATCAGCCCTCGACAACTTAACCGGCAGAATTTTTTTTTTTGAAAAAATCCCTAAGCCCCGGGGTCACAATTTCATAAAAAATCTGACTTTCGGGAATTCACTCAAAAATGGTGCCCAACGGTTGCAAATGCTCCCCTGAAAGGTTTGGCGGTCGAAACAGAAGGCTTTTTATCACAGGACAAGAAATCAGCCCTCGACAACTTAACCGACAGAAATTTTTTTTTTGAAAAAATCCCTAAGCCCCGGGGTCACAATTTCAGAAAAAATCTGACTTTCGGGAATTCACTCAAAAATGGTGCCCAACGGTTGCAAATGCTCCCCGGAAAGGTTTGGCCGTCGAAACAGAAGGCTTTTTATCACAGGACAAGAAATCAGCCCTCGACAACTTAACCGGCAGAATTTTTTTTTTTTAAAAAATCCCTAAGCCCCGGGGTCACAATTTCAGAAAAAATCTGACTTTCGGGAATTCACTCAAAAATGGTGCCCAGCGGTTGCCAATGCTCCCCTGAAAGGTTTGGCGGTCGAAACAGAAGGCTTTTTATCACAGGACAAGAAATCAGAGCTCGAGAACTTAACCGGCAGAAATTTTTTTTTTGAAAAAATCCCTAAGCCCCGGGGTTACAATTTCAGAAAAAATCTGACTTTCGGGAATTCACTCAGAAATGGTGCCCAACGGTTGCAAATGCTCCCCTGAAAGGTTTGGCCGTCGAAACAGAAGGCTTTTTATCACAGGACAAGAAATCAGCCCTCGACAACTTAACCGGCAGAATTTTTTTTTTGAAAAAATCCCTAAGCCCCGGGGTCACAATTTCATAAAAAATCTGACTTTCGTTAATTCACTCAAAAATGGTGCCCAGCGGTTGCCAATGCCCGCCTGAAAGGTTTGGCGGTCGAAACAGAAGCCCTTTTTTCACAGGACAAGAAGACAGCCCTTGATAACTTAACCGGCAGAATTTTTTTTTTTGAAAAAATCCCTAAGCCCCAGGGTCACAATTTCAGAAAAAATATGACTTTCGGGAATTCACTCAAAAATGGTGCCCAACGGTTGCCAATGCTCCCCTGAAAGGTTTAGCCGTCGAAACAGAAGGCTTTTTATCACAGGACAAGAAATCAGCCCTCGACAACTTAACCGGTAGAAAAATATTTTTTTGAAAAAATCCCTAAGCCCCGGGGTCACAATTTCAGAAAAAATCTGACTTTCGGGGATTCACTCAAAAATGGTGCCCAGCGGTTGCCAATGCTCCCATGAAAGGTTTGGCGGTCGAAACAGAAGGCTTTTTATCACAGGACAAGAAATCAGCCCTTGATAACTTAACCGGCAGAAATTTTTTTTTTGAAAAAATCCCTAAGCCCCGGGGTCACAATTTCAGAAAAAATCTGACTTTCGGGAATTCACTCAAAAATGGTGCCCAACGGTTGCCAATGCTCCCCTGAAAGGTTTAGCCGTCGAAACAGAAGGCTTTTTATCACAGGACAAGAAATCAGCCCTCAACAACTTAACCGGCAGAAATTTTTTTTTTGAAAAAAATCCCTAAGCCCCGGGGTCACAATTTCAGAAAAAATCTGACTTTCGGGAATTCAATCAAAAATGGTGCCCAACGGTTGCAAATGCTCCCCTGAAAGGTTTGGCGGTCGAAACAGAAGGCTTTTTATCACGGGACAAGAAATCAGAGCTCGAGAACTTAACCGGCAGAAATTTTTTTTTTGAAAAAATCCCTAAGCCCCGGGGTCACAATTTCAGAAAAAATCTGACTTTTGGGAATTCACTCAAAAATGGTGCCCAACGGTTGCAAATGCTCCCCTGAAAGGTTTGGCCGTCGAAACAGAAGGCTTTTTATCACAGGACAAGAAATCAGCCCTCGACAACTTAACCGGCAGAAATTTTTTTTTTTGAAAAAATCCCTAAGCCCCGGGGTCACAATTTCATAAAAAATCTGACTTTCGTTAATTCACTCAAAAATGGTGCCCAGCGGTTGCCAATGCTCCCCTGAAAGGTTTGGCGGTCGAAACAGAAGGCTTTTTATCACAGGACAAGAAATCAGCCCTCGATAACTTAACCGGCAGAATTTTTTTTTTTGAAAAAATCCCTAAGCCCCGGGGTCACAATTTCAGAAAAAATCTGACTTTCGGGAATTCACTCAAAAATGGTGCCCAACGGTTGCAGATGCTCCCCTGAAAGGTTTGGCGGTCGAAACAGAAGGCTTTTTATCACAGGACAAGAAATCAGAGCTCGAGAACTTAATCGGCAGAAATTTTTTTTTTGAAAAAATCCCTAAGCCCCGGGGTCACAATTTCAGAAAAAATCTGACTTTCGGGAATTCACTCAAAAATGGTGCCCAATGGTTGCAGATGCTCCCCTGAAAGGTTTGGCGGTCGAAACAGAAGGCTTTTTATCACAGGACAAGAAATCAGAGCTCGAGAACTTAACCGGCAGAAATTTTTTTTTTGAAAAAATCCCTAAGCCCCGGGGTTACAATTTCAGAAAAAATCTGACTTTCGGGAATTCACTCAAAAATGGTGCCCAACGGTTGCAAATGCTCCCCTGAAAGGTTTGGCCGTCGAAACAGAAGGCTTTTTATCACAGGACAAGAAATCAGCCCTCGACAACTTAACCGGCAGAAATTTTTTTTTGAAAAAATCCCTAAGCCCCGGGGTCACAATTTCATAAAAAATCTGACTTTCGGGAATTCACTCAAAAATGGTGCCCAGCGGTTGCCAATGCCCCCCTGAAATGTTTGGCGGTCGAAACAGAAGCCTTTTTTTCACAGGACAAGAAGACAGCCCTTGATAACTTAACCGGCAGAATTTTTTTTTTTGAAAAAATCCCTAAGCCCCAGGGTCACAATTTCAGAAAAAATATGACTTTCGGGAATTCACTCAAAAATGGTGCCCAACGGTTGCCAATGCTCCCCTGAAAGGTTTAGCCGTCGAAACAGAAGGCTTTTTATCACAGGACAAGAAATCAGCCCTCGACAACTTAACCGGTAGAAAAATATTTTTTTGAAAAAATCCCTAAGCCCCGGGGTCACAATTTCAGAAAAAATCTGACTTTCGGGGATTCACTCAAAAATGGTGCCCAGCGGTTGCCAATGCTCCCATGAAAGGTTTGGCGGTCGAAACAGAAGGCTTTTTATCACAGGACAAGAAATCAGCCCTTGATAACATAACCGGCAGAAATTTTTTTTTTGAAAAAATCCCTAAGCCCCGGGGTCACAATTTCAGAAAAAATCTGACTTTCGGGAATTCACTCAAAAATGGTGCCCAACGGTTGCCAATGCTCCCCTGAAAGGTTTAGCCGTCGAAACAGAAGGCTTTTTATCACAGGACAAGAAATCAGCCCTCAACAACTTAACCGGCAGAAATTTTTTTTTTGAAAAAAATCCCTAAGCCCCGGGGTCACAATTTCAGAAAAAATCTGACTTTCGGGAATTCAATCAAAAATGGTGCCCAACGGTTGCAAATGCTCCCCTGAAAGGTTTGGCGGTCGAAACAGAAGGCTTTTTATCACAGGACAAGAAATCAGCCCTCGACAACTTAACTGGTAGAAAAATATTTTTTTGAAAAAATCCCTAAGCCCCGGGGTCACAATTTCATAAAAAATCTGACTTTCGGGAATTCACTCAAAAATGGTGCCCAGCGGTTGCCAATGCCCCCCTGAAAGGTTTGGCGGTCGAAACAGAAGCCTTTTTTTCACAGGACAAGAAGACAGCCCTTGATAACTTAACCGGCAGAATTTTTTTTTTTTGAAAAAATCCCTAAGCCCCGGGGTCACAATTTCAGAAAAAATCTGACTTTCGGGAATTCACTCAAAAATGGTGCCCAAAGGTTGCCAATGCTCCCCTGAAAGGATTAGCCGTCGAAACAGAAGGCTTTTTATCACAGGACAAGAAATCAGCCCTCAACAACTTAACCGGCAGAAATTTTTTTTTTGAAAAAAATCCCTAAGCCCCGGGGTCACAATTTCAGAAAAAATCTGACTTTCGGGAATTCACTCAAAAATGGTGCCCAACGGTTGCAAATGCTCCCCTGAAAGGTTTGGCGGTCGAAACAGAAGGCTTTTTATCACAGGACAAGAAATCAGAGCTCGAGAACTTAACCGGCAGAAATTTTTTTTTTGAAAAAATCCCTAAGCCCCGGGGTCACAATTTCATAAAAAATCTGACTTTCGGGAATTCACTCAAAAATGGTGCCCAACGGTTGCAAATGCTCCCCTGAAAGGTTTGGCGGTCGAAACAGAAGGCTTTTTATCACAGGACAAGAAATCAGCCCTCGATAACTTAACCGGCAGAATTTTTTTTTTTTGAAAAAATCCCTAAGCCCCGGGGTCACAATTTCAGAAAAAATCTGACTTTCGGGAATTCACTCAAAAATGGTGCCCAACGGTTGCAGATGCTCCCCTGAAAGGTTTGGCGGTTGAAACAGAAGGCTTTTTATCACAGGACAAGAAATCAGAGCTCGAGAACTTAACCGGCAGAAATTTTTTTTTTGAAAAAATCCCTAAGCCCCGGGGTCACAATTTCAGAAAAAAACTGACTTTCGGGAATTCACTCAAAAATGGTGCCCAACGGTTGCAAATGCTCCCCTGAAAGGTTTGGCCGTCGAAACAGAAGGCTTTTTATCACAGGATAAGAAATCAGCCCTCGACACAATAACCGGCAGAATTTTTTTTTTTGAAAAAATCCCTAAGCCCCGAGGTCATAATTTCATAAAAAATCTGACTTTCGGGAATTCACTCAAAAATGGTGCCCAGCGGTTGCCAATGCTCCCCTGAAAGGTTTGGCGGTCGAAACAGAAGGCTTTTTATCACAGGACAAGAAATCAGCCCTTGATAACTTAACCGGTAGAAATTTTTTTTTTAAAAAAATCCCTAAGCCCCGGGGTCACAATATCAGAAAAAATCTGACTTTCGTTAATTCACTCAAAAATGGTGCCCAGCGGTTGCCAATGCTCCCCTGAAAGGTTTGGCGGTCGAAACAGAAGCCTTTTTTTCACAGGACAAGAAGACAGCCCTTGATAACTTAACCGGCAGAATTTTTTTTTTTGAAAAAATCCCTAAGCCCCAGGGTCACAATTTCAGAAAAAATATGACTTTCGCGAATTCACTCAAAAATGGTGCCCAACGGTTGCCAATGCTCCCCTGAAAGGTTTAGCCGTCGAAACAGAAGGCTTTTTATCACAGGACAAGAAATCAGCCCTCGACAACTTAACCGGTAGAAAAATATTTTTTTGAAAAAATCCCTAAGCCCCGGGGTCACAATTTCAGAAAAAATCTGACTTTCGGGAATTCACTCAAAAATGGTGCCCAGCGGTTGCCAATGCTCCCCTGAAAGGTTTGGCGGTCGAAACAGAAGGCTTTTTATCGCAGGACAAGAAATCAGCCCTTGATAACTTAACCGGCAGAATTTTTTTTTTTGAAAAAATCCCTAAGCCCCGGGGTCACAATTTCAGAAAAAATCTGACTTTCGGGAATTCACTCAAAAATGGTGCCCAACGGTTGCAAATGCTCCCCTGAAAGGTTTGGCCGTCGAAACAGAAGGCTTTTTATCACAGGACAAGAAATCAGCCCTCGACATCTTAACCGGCAGAATTTTTTTTTTTTGAAAAAATCCCTAAGCCCCGGGGTCACAATTTCAGAAAAAATCTGACTTTCGGGAATTCACTCAAAAATGGTGCCCAACGGTTGCAAATGCTCCCCTGAAAGGTTTGGCCGTCGAAACAGAAGGCTTTTTATCACAGGATAAGAAATCAGCCCTCGACACAATAACCGGCAGAATTTTTTTTTTTGAAAAAATCCCTAAGCCCCGAGGTCATAATTTCATAAAAAATCTGACTTTCGGGAATTCACTCAAAAATGGTGCCCAGCGGTTGCCAATGCTCCCCTGAAAGGTTTGGCGGTCGAAACAGAAGGCTTTTTATCACAGGACAAGAAATCAGCCCTTGATAACTTAACCGGTAGAAATTTTTTTTAAAAAAAAATCCCTAAGCCCCGGGGTCACAATATCAGAAAAAATCTGACTTTCGTTAATTCACTAAAAAATGGTGCCCAGCGGTTGCCAATGCTCCCCTGAAAGGTTTGGCGGTCGAAACAGAAGCCTTTTTTTCACAGGACAAGAAGACAGAGCTCGAGAACTTAACCGGTAGAAAATTTTTCTTTTGAAAAAATCCCTAAGCCCCGGGGTCACAATTTCAGAAAAAATCTGACTTTCGGGAATTCACTCAAAAATGGTGCCCAATGGTTGCAGATGCTCCCCTGAAAGGTTTGGCGCTCGAAACAGAAGGCTTTTTATCACAGTACAAGAAATCAGCCCTCGAGAACTTAGCTGGCAGAATTTTTTTTTTTAAAAAAAAAATCCCTAAGCCCCGGGGTCACAATTTCAGAAAAAATCTGACTTTCGGGAATTCACTCAAAAATGGTGCCCAACGGTTGCACTTGTTCCCCTGAAAGGTTTGGCGGTCGAAACAGAAGGCTTTTTATCACAGGACAAGAAATCAGCGCTAGAGAACTTAACCGGCAGAAAAATATTTTTTTGAAAAAATCCCTAAGCCCCAGGGTCACAATTTCAGAAAAAATATGACTTTCGCGAATTCACTCAAAAATGGTGCCCAACGGTTGCCAATGCTCCCCTGAAAGGTTTAGCCGTCGAAACAGAAGGCTTTTTATCACAGGACAAGAAATCAGCCCTCGACAACTTAACCGGCAGAAATTTTTTTTTTGAAAAAATCCCTAAGCCCCGGGGTCACAATTTCAGAAAAAATCTGACTTTCGGCAATTCACTCAAAAATGGTGCCCAACGGTTGCAAATGCTCCCCTGAAAGGTTTGGCCGTCGAAACAGAAGGCTTTTTATCACAGGACAAGAAATCAGCCCTCGACAACTTAACCGGCAGAATTTTTTTTTTGAAAAAATCCCTAAGCCCCGGGGTCACAATTTCATAAAAAATCTGACTTTCGTTAATTCACTCAAAAATGGTGCCCAGAGGTTGCCAATGCTCCCCTGAAAGGTTTGGCGGTCGAAACAGAAGGCTTTTTATCGCAGGACAAGAAATCAGCCCTCGATAACTTAACCGGCAGAATTTTTTTTTTTGAAAAAATCCCTAAGCCCCGGGGTCACAATTTCAGAAAAAATCTGACTTTCGGGAATTCACTCAAAAATGGTGCCCAACGGTTGCAAATGCTCCCCTGAAAGGTTTGGCCGTCGAAACAGAAGGCTTTTTATCACAGGACAAGAAATCAGCCCTCGATAACTTAACCGGCAGAATTTTTTTTTTTTGAAAAAATCCCTAAGCCCCGGGGTCACAATTTCAGAAAAAATCTGACTTTCGGGAATTCACTCAAAAATGGTGCCCAACGGTTGCAAATGCTCCCCTGAAAGGTTTGGCCGTCGAAACAGAAGGCTTTTTATCAAAGGACAAGAAATCAGAGCTCGAGAACTTAACCGGCAGAAAAATATTTTTTTGAAAAAATCCCTAAGCCCCGGGGTCACAATTTCAGAAAAAATCTGACTTTCGGGAATTCACTCAAAAATGGTGCCCAACGGTTGCAAATGCTCCCCTGAAAGGTTTGGCGGTCGAAACAGAAGGCTTTTTATCACAGGACAAGAAATCAGCCCTCGATAACTTAACCGGCAGAAATTTTCTTTTTGAAAAAATCCCTAAGCCCCGGGGTCACAATTTCATAAAAAATCTGACTTTCGGGAATTCACTCAAAAATGGTGCCCAACGGTTGCAAATGCTCCCCTGAAAGGTTTGGCCGTCGAAACAGAAGGCTTTTTATCACAGGACAAGAAATCAGCCCTCGATAACTTAACCGGCAGAATTTTTTTTTAAAAAAAAATCCCTAAGCCCCGGGGTCACAATTTCAGAAAAAATCTGACTTTCAGGAATTCACTCAAAAATGGTGCCCAACGGTTGCAGATGCTCCCCTGAAAGGTTTGGCGCTCGAAACAGAAGGCTTTTTATCACAGGACAAGAAATCAGAGCTCGAGAACTTAACCGGCAGAATTTTTTTTTAAAAAAAATCCCTAAGCCCCGGGGTCACAATTTCATAAAAAATCTGACTTTCGGGAATTCACTCAAAAATGGTGCCCAACGGTTGCAAATGCTCCCCTGAAAGGTTTGGCGCTCGAAACAGAAGGCTTTTTATCACAGGACAAGAAATCAGCCCTCGAGAACTTAGCTGGCAGAAAATTTTTTTTTTTGAAAAAAAAAACCCTAAGCCCCGGGGTCACAATTTCAGAAAAAATCTGACTTTCGGGAATTCACTCAAAAATGGTGCCCAACGGTTGCAAATGCTCCCCTGAAAGGTTTGGCGCTCGAAACAGAAGGCTTTTTATCACAGGACAAGAAATCAGCCCTCGAGAACTTAGCTGGCAGAAAATTTTTTTTTTTGAAAAAAAAAACCCTAAGCCCCGGGGTCACAATTTCATAAAAAATCTGACTTTCAGGAATTCACTCAAAAATGGTGCCCAACGGTTGCAGATGCTCCCCTGAAAGGTTTGGCGGTCGAAACAGAAGGCTTTTTATCACAGGACAAGAAATCAGAGCTCGAGAACTTAACCGGCAGAATTTTTTTAAAAAAAAAATCCCTAAGCCCCGGGGTCACAATTTCATAAAAAATCTGACTTTCGGGAATTCACTCAAATATGGTGCCCAACGGTTGTAAATGCTCCCCTGAAAGGTTTGGCGCTCGAAACAGAAGGCTTTTTATCACAGGACAAGAAATCAGCCCTCGAGAACTTAGCTGGCAGAAATTATTTTTTTTTTGAAAAAAAAAAACCCTAAGCCCCGGGGTCACAATTTCAGAAAAAATCTGACTTTCGGGAATTCACTCAAAAATGGTGCCCAACGGTTGCAAATGCTCCCCTGAAAGGTTTTGGCGGTCGAAACAGAAGGCTTTTTATCACAGGACAAGAAATCAGCCCTCGATAACTTAACCGTCAGAAATTTTTTTTTTGAAAAAATCCCTAAGCCCCGGGGTCACAATTTCAGAAAAAATCTGACTTTCGGGAATTCACTCAAAAATGGTGCCCAACGGTTGCAAATGCTCCTCTGAAAGGTTTGGCGCTCGAAACAGAAGGCTTTTTATCACAGGACAAGAAATCAGCCCTCGATAACTTAACCGGCAGAAATTTTTTTTTTGAAAAAATCCCTAAGCCCCGGGGTCACAATTTCATAAAAAATCTGACTTTCGGGAATTCACTCAAAAATGGTGCCCAACGGTTGCAAATGCTCCCCTGAAAGGTTTGGCCGTCGAAACAGAAGGCTTTTTATCACAGGACAAGAAATCAGCCCGCGATAACTTAACCGGCAGAAATTTTTTTTTAAAAAAAATCCCTAAGCCCCGGGGTCACAATTTCAGAAAAAATCTGACTTTCAGGAATTCACTCAAAAATGGTGCCCAACGGTTGCAGATGCTCCCCTGAAAGGTTTGGCGCTCGAAACAGAAGGCTTTTTATCACAGGGCAAGAAATCAGGCCTCGAGAACTTAGCCGGCAGAAAAATATTTTTTTGAAAAAATCCCTAAGCCCCGGGGTCACAATTTCATAAAAAATCTGACTTTCGGGAATTCACTCAAAAATGGTGCCCAACGGTTGCCAATGCTCCCCTGAAAGGTTTGGCGGTCGAAACAGAAGGCTTTTTATCACAGGACAATAAATCAGCCCTCGATAACTTAACCGGCAGAAATTTTTTTTTTGAAAAAATCCCTAAGCCCCGGGGTCACAATTTCAGAACAAATCTGACTTTCGGGAATTCACTCAAAAATGGTGCCCAACGGTTGCAAATGCTCCCCTGAAAGGTTTGGCGCTCGAAACAGAAGGCTTTTTATCACAGGACAAGAAATCAGCCCTCGACAACTTAACCGGCAGAAATTTTTTTTTTGAAAAAATCCCTAAGCCCCGGGGTCACAATTTCAGAAAAAATCTGACTTTCGGGAATTCACTCAAAAATGGTGCCCAACGGTTGCAAATGCTCCCCTGAAAGGTTTGGCCGTCGAAACAGAAGGCTTTTTATCACAGGACAATAAATCAGCCCTCGACAACTTAACCGGCAGAAATTTTTTTTTTGAAAAAATCCCTAAGCCCCGGGGTCACAATTTCAGAAAAAATCTGACTTTCAGGAATTCACTCAAAAATGGTGCCCAACGGTTGCAAATGCTCCCCTGAAAGGTTTGGCCGTCAAAACAGAAGGCTTTTTATCACAGGACAAGAAATCAGCCCTCGATAACTTAACCGGCAGAAATTTTTTTTTTGGAAAAATCCCTAAGCCCCGGGGTCACAATTTCAGAAAAAATCTGACTTTCAGGAATTCACTCAAAAATGGTGCCCAACGGTTGCAGATGCTCCCCTGAAAGGTTTGGCGGTCGAAACAGAAGGCTTTTTATCACAGGACAAGAAATCAGAGCTCGAGAACTTAACCGGCAGAAATTTTTTTTTTTGAAAAAATCCCTAAGCCCCGGGGTCACAATTTCATAAAAAATCTGACTTTCGGGAATTCACTCAAAAATTGTGCCCAACGGTTGCAAATGCTCCCCTGAAAGGTTTGGCGCTCGAAACAGAAGGCTTTTTATCACAGGACAAGAAATCAGCCCTCGAAAACTTAGCTGGCAGAATTTTTTTTTTTTTTAAAAAAATCCCTAAGCCCCGGGGTCACAATTTCAGAAAAAATCTGACTTTCGGGAATTCACTCAAAAATGGTGCCCAACGGTTGCACTTGCTTCCCTGAAAGGTTTGGTGGTCGAAACAGAAGGCTTTTTATCAAAGGACAAGAAATCAGAGCTCGAGAACTTAACCGGCAGAAAAATATTTTTTTGAAAAAATCCCTAAGCCCCGGGGTCACAATTTCAGAAAAAATCTAACTTTCGGGAATTCGCTCAAAAATGGTGCCCAACGGTTGCAAATGCTCCCCTGAAAGGTTTGGTGGTCGAAACAGAAGGCTTTTTATCACAGGACAAGAAATCAGCCCTCGATAACTTAACCGGCAGAAATTTTTTTTTTGAAAAAATCCCTAAGCCCCGGGGTCACAATTTCAGAAGAAATCTGACTTTCGGGAATTCACTCAAAAATGGTGCCCAACGGTTGCAGATGCTCCCCTGAAAGGTTTGGTGGTCGAAACAGAAGGCTTTTTATCACAGGACAAGAAATCAGAGCTCGAGAACTTAACCGGCAGAAAAATATTTTTTTGAAAAAATCCCTAAGCCCCGGGGTCACAATTTCAGAAAAAATCTGACTTCACGGTAATTCACTCAAAAATGGTGCCCAACGGTTGCAAATGCTCCCCTGAAAGGTTTGGCCGTCGAAACAGAAGGCTTTTTATCACAGGACAAGAAATCAGCCCTCAACAACTTAACCGGCAGAATTTTTTTTTTAAAAAAAATCCCTAAGCCCCGGGGTCACGATTTCAGAAAAAATCTGACTTTCGGGAATTCACTCAAAAATGGTGCCCAGCGGTTGCCAATGCTCCCCTGAAAGGTTTGGCGGTCGAAACAGAAGGCTTTTTATCACAGGACAAGAAATCAGCCCTTGATAACTTAACCGGCAGAAATTTTTTTTTTGAAAAAATCCCTAAGCCCCGGGGTCACAATTTCAGAAAAAATTTGACTTTCAGGAATTCACTCAAAAATGGTGCCCAACGGTTGCCAATGCTCCCCTGAAAGGTTTAGCCGTCGAAACAGAAGGCTTTTTATCACAGGACAAGAAATCAGCCCTCGACAACTTAACCGGTAGAAATTTTTTTTTTGAAAAAATACCTAAGCCCCGGGGTCACAATTTCAGAAAAAATCTAACTTTCGGGAATTCACTCAAAAATGGTGCCCAACGGTTGCAAATGCTCCCCTGAAAGGTTTGGCCGTCGAAACAGAAGGCTTTTTATCACAGGACAAGAAATCAGCCCTCGACAACTTAAGCGGCAGAAATTTTTTCTTTGAAAAAATCCCTAAGCCCCGGGGTCACAATTTCATAAAAAATCTGACTTCACGGGAATTCACTCAAAAATGGTGCCCAACGGTTGCAAATGCTCCCCTGAAAGGTTTGGCCGTCGAAACAGAAGGCTTTTTATCACAGGACAAGAAATCAGCCCTCGACAACTTAACCGGCAGAATTTTTTTTTTTGAAAAAATCCCTAAGCCCCGGGGTCACAATTTCAGAAAAAATCTGACTTTCGGGAATTCACTCAAAAACGGTGCCCAACGGTTGCAAATGCTCTCCTGAAAGGTTTGGCCGTCGAAACAGAAGGCTTTTTATCACAGGACAAGAAATCAGCCCTCAACAACTTAACCAGCAGAAATTTTTTTTTTGAAAAAAATCCCTAAGCCCCGGGGTCACAATTTCAGAAAAAATCTGACTTTCGGGAATTCACTCAAAAACGGTGCCCAACGGTTGCAAATGCTCCCCTGAAAGGTTTGGCCGTCGAAACAGAAGGCTTTTTATCACAGGACAAGAAATCAGCCCTCAACAACTTAACCGGCAGAAATTTTTTTTTTGAAAAAATCCCTAAGCCCCGGGGTCACAATTTCAGAAAAAATCTGACTTTCGGGAATTCACTCAAAAACGGTGCCCAACGGTTGCAAATGCTCCCCTGAAAGGTTTGGCGCTCGAAACAGAAGGCTTTTTATCACAGGACAAGAAATCAGCCCTCGAGAACTTAACCGGCAGAAATTTTTTTTTTGAAAAAATCCCTAAGCCCCGGGGTCACAATTTCAGAAAAAATCTGACTTTCGGGAATTCACTCAAAAACGGTGCCCAACGGTTGCCAATGCTCCCCTGAAAGGTTTGGCGGTCGAAACAGAAGGCTTTTTATCACAGGACAAGAAATCAGAGCTCGAGAACTTAACCGGCAGAAAAATATTTTTTTCAAAAAATCCCTAAGCCCCGGGGTCACAATTTCAGAAAAAATCTGACTTTCGGGAATTCACTCAAAAATGGTGCCCAACGGTTGCAGATGCTCCCCTGAAAGGTTTGGCGGTCGAAACAGAAGGCTTTTTATCACAGGACAAGAAATCAGAGCTCGAGAACTTAACCGGCAGAAATTTTTTTTCTTAAAAAAATCCCTAAGCCCCGGGGTCACAATTTCAGAAAAAATCTGACTTTCGGGAATTCGCTCAAAAATGGTGCCCAACGGTTGCAAATGCTCCCCTGAAAGGTTTGGCCGTCGAAACAGAAGGCTTTTTATCACAGGACAAGAAATCAGCCCTCGACAACTTAACCGGCAGAATTTTTTTTTTTGAAAAAATCCCTAAGCCCCGGGGTCACAATTTCAGAAAAAATCTGACTTTGGGGAATTCACTCAAAAATGGTGCCCAACGGTTGCAAATGCTCCCCTGAAAGGTTTGGCGGTCGAAACAGAAGGCTTTTTATCACAGGGCAAGAAATCAGGCCTCGAGAACTTATCCGGCAGAAAAATATTTTTTTGAAAAAATCCCTAAGCCCCGGGGTCACAATTTCAGAAAAAATCTGACTTTCGGGAATTCACTCAAAAATGGTGCCCAACGGTTGCCAATGCTCCCCTGAAAGGTTTGGCGGTCGAAACAGAAGGCTTTTTATCACAGGACAATAAATTAGCCCTCGATAACTTAACCGGCAGAAATTTTTTTTTTGAAAAAATCCCTAAGCCCCGGGGTCACAATTTCATAAAAAATCTGATTTTCGGGAATTCACCTAAAAATGGTGCCCAACGGTTGCAAATGCTCCCCTGAAAGGTTTGGCGCTCGAAACAGAAGGCTTTTTATCACAGGACAAGAAATTAGCCCTCGAGAACTTACCTGGCAGAATTTTTTTTTTAAAAAAAAAAATCCCTAAGCCCCGGGGTCACAATTTCAGAAAAAATCTGACTTTCGGGAATTCACTCAAAAATGGTGCCCAACGGTTGCAAATGCTCCCCTGAAAGGTTTGGCGGTCGAAATAGAAGGCTTTTTATCAAAGGACAAGAAATCAGCCCTCGACAACTTAACCGGCAGAAAAATATTTTTTTGAAAAAATCCCTAAGCCCCGGGGTCACAATTTCAGAAAAAATCTGACTTTCGGGAATTCACTCAAAAATGGTGCCCAACGGTTGCAAATGCTCCCCTGAAAGGTTTGGCGGTCGAAACAGAAGGCTTTTTATCACAGGACAAGAAATCAGCCCTCGATAACTTAACCGGCAGAAATTTTCTTTTTGAAAAAATCCCTAAGCCCCGGGGTCACAATTTCATAAAAAATCTGACTTTCGGGAATTCACTCAAAAATGGTGCCCAACGGTTGCAAATGCTCCCCTGAAAGGTTTGGCGGTCGAAACAGAAGGCTTTTTATCACAGGACAAGAAATCAGCCCTCGATAACTTAACCGGCAGAAATTTTCTTTTTGAAAAAATCCCTAAGCCCCGGGGTCACAATTTCATAAAAAATCTGACTTTCGGGAATTCACTCAAAAATGGTGCCCAACGGTTGCAAATGCTCCCCTGAAAGGTTTGGCCGTCGAAACAGAAGGCTTTTTATCACAGGACAAGAAATCAGCCCTCGATAACTTAACCGGCAGAAATTTTTTTTAAAAAAAAATCCCTAAGCCCCGGGGTCACAATTTCAGAAAAAATCTGACTTTCGGGAATTCACTCAAAAATTGTGCCCAACGGTTGCAGATGCTCCCCTGAAAGGTTTGGCGGTCGAAACAGAAGGCTTTTTATCACAGGACAAGAAATCAGAGCTCGAGAACTTAACCGGCAGAATTTTTTTTTAAAAAAGATCCCTAAGCCCCGGGGTCACAATTTCATAAAAAATCTGACTTTCGGGAATTCACTCAAAAATGGTGCCCAACGGTTGCAAATGCTCCCCTGAAAGGTTTGGCGCTCGAAACAGAAGGCTTTTTATCACAGGACAAGAAATCAGCCCTCGAGAACTTAGCTGGTAGAAATTTTTTTTTTTTTGAAAAAAAAAACCCTAAGCCCCGGGGTCACAATTTCAGAAAAAATCTGACTTTCGGGAATTCACTCAAAAATGGTGCCCAACGGTTGCCAATGCTCCCCTGAAAGGTTTGGCGGTCGAAACAGAAGGCTTTTTATCACAGGACAATAAATCAGCCCTCTATAACTTAACCGGCAGAAATTTTTTTTTTGAAAAAATCCCTAAGCCCCGGGGTCACAATTTCAGAAAAAATCTGACTTTCGGGAATTCACTCAAAAATGGTGCCCAACAGTTGCAGATGCTCCCCTGAAAGGTTTGGTGGTCGAAACAGAAGGCTTTTTATCACAGGACAAGAAATCAGAGCTCGAGAACTTAACCGGCAGAATTTTTTTTTAAAAAAAATCCCTAAGCCCCGGGGTCACAATTTCATAAAAAATCTGACTTTCGGGAATTCACTCAAAAATGGTGCCCAACGGTTGCCAATGCTCCCCTGAAAGGTTTGGCGGTCGAAACAGAAGGCTTTTTACCACAGGACAATAAATCAGCCCTCGATAACTTAACCGGCAGAATTTTTTTTTTTGAAAAAATCCCTAAGCCCCGGGGTCACAATTTCAGAAAAAATCTGACTTTCGGGCATTCACTCAAAAATGGGTCCCAACGGTTGCAAATGCTCCCCTGAAAGGTTTGGCGGTCGAAACAGAAGGCTTTTTATCACAGGACAAGAAATCAGCCCTCGATAACTTAACCGGCAGAAATTTTCTTTTTGAAAAAATCCCTAAGCCCCGGGGTCACAATTTCATAAAAAATCTGACTTTCGGGAATTCACTCAAAAATGGTGCCCAACGGTTGCAAATGCTCCCCTGAAAGGTTTGGCGGTCGAAACAGAAGGCTTTTTATCACAGGACAAGAAATCAGCCCTCGATAACTTAACCGGCAGAAATTTTCTTTTTGAAAAAATCCCTAAGCCCCGGGGTCACAATTTCATAAAAAATCTGACTTTCGGGAATTCACTCAAAAATGGTGCCCAACGGTTGCAAATGCTCCCCTGAAAGGTTTGGCCGTCGAAACAGAAGGCTTTTTATCACAGGACAAGAAATCAGCCCTCGATAACTTAACCGGCAGAAATTTTTTTTTTAAAAAAATCCCTAAGCCCCGGGGTCACAATTTCAGAAAAAATCTGACTTTCGGGAATTCACTCAAAAATGGTGCCCAACGGTTGCAGATGCTCCCCTGAAAGGTTTGGCGGTCGAAACAGAAGGCTTTTTATCACAGGACAAGAAATCAGAGCTCGAGAACTTAACCGGCAGAATTTTTTTTTAAAAAAAATCCCTAAGCCCCGGGGTCACAATTTCATAAAAAATCTGACTTTCGGGAATTCACTCAAAAATGGTGCCCAACGGTTGCAAATGCTCCCCTGAAAGGTTTGGCGCTCGAAACAGAAGGCTTTTTATCACAGGACAAGAAATCAGCCCTCGAGAACTTAGCTGGTAGAAAATTTTTTTTTTTGAAAAAAAAAACCCTAAGCCCCGGGGTCACAATTTCAGAAAAAATCTGACTTTCGGGAATTCACTCAAAAATGGTGCCCAACGGTTGCCAATGCTCCCCTGAAAGGTTTGGCGGTCGAAACAGAAGGCTTTTTATCACAGGACAATAAATCAGCCCTCTATAACTTAACCGGCAGAATTTTTTTTTTTGAAAAAATCCCTAAGCCCCGGGGTCACAATTTCAGAAAAAATCTGACTTTCGGGAATTCACTCAAAAATGGTGCCCAACGGTTGCAAATGCTCCCCTGAAAGGTTTGGCGCTCGAAACAGAAGGCTTTTTATCACAGGACAAGAAATCAGAGCTCGAGAACTTATCCGGCAGAAAAATATTTTTTTGAAAAAATCCCTAAGCCCCGGGGTCACAATTTCATAAAAAATCTGACTTTCGGGAATTCACTCAAAAATGGTGCCCAACGGTTGCAAATGCTCCCCTGAAAGGTTTGGCGCTCGAAACAGAAGGCTTTTTATCACAGGACAAGAAATCAGCCCTCGAGAACTTAGCTGGCAGAATTTTTTTTAAAAAAACAAAATCCCTAAGCCCCAGGGTCACAATTTCAGAAAAAATCTGACTTTCGGGAATTCACTCAAAAATGGTGCCCAACGGTTGCACTTGCTCCCCTGAAAGGTTTGGCGCTCGAAACAGAAGGCTTTTTATCACATGACAAGAAATCAGCCCTCGATAACTTAACCGGCAGAATTTTTTTTTTTGAAAAAATCCCTAAGCCCCGGGGTCACAATTTCAGAAAAAATCTGACTTTCGGGAATTCGCTCAAAAATGGTGCCCAACGGTTGCAAATGCTCCCCTGAAAGGTTTGGCCGTCGAAACAGAAGGCTTTTTATCACATGACAAGAAATCAGCCCTCGACAACTTAACCGGCAGAAATTTTTTCTTTGAAAAAATCCCTAAGCCCCGGGGTCACAATTTCAGAAAAAATCTGACTTTCGGGAATTCACTCAAAAATGGTGCCCAACGGTTGCAAATGCTCCCCTGAAAGGTTTGGCGGTCGAAACAGAAGGCTTTTTATCACAGGACAAGAAATCAGAGCTCGAGAACTTAGCCGGCAGAAAAATATTTTTTTGAAAAAATCCCTAAGCCCCGGGGTCACAATTTCAGAAAAAATCTGACTTTCGGGAATTCACTCAAAAATGGTGCCCAACGGTTGCAGATGCTCCCCTGAAAGGTTTGGCGGTCGAAACAGAAGGCTTTTTATCACAGGACAAGAAATCAGAGCTCGAGAACTTAACCTGGTAGAAATTTTTTTTTTAAAAAAAATCCCTAAGCCCCGGGGTCACAATTTCATAAAAAATATGACTTTCGGGAATTCACTCAAAAATGGTGCCCAACGGTTGCCAATGCTCCCCTGAAAGGTTTGGCGCTCGAAACAGAAGGCTTTTTATCACAGGACAAGAAATCAGCCCTCGAGAACTTAGCCGGCAGAAAAATATTTTTTTTCAAAAAATCCCTAAGCCCCGGGGTCACAATTTCAGAAAAAATCTGACTTTCGGGAATTCACTCAAAAATGGTGCCCAACGGTTGCAGATGCTCCCCTGAAAGGCTTGGCGGTCGAAACAGAAGGCTTTTTATCACAGGACAAGAAATCAGAGCTCGAGAACTTAACCGGCAGAAATTTTTTTTCTTAAAAAAATCCCTAAGCCCCGGGGTCACAATTTCATAAAAAATCTGACTTTCGGGAATTCACTCAAAAATGGTGCCCAACGGTTGCAAATGCTCCCCTGAAAGGTTTGGCGCTCGAAACAGAAGGCTTTTTATCACAGGACAGAATCAGAATCAAGAATCAAGTTTATTACGGCCATGGGCCCATACAGAAAAAACATAAATAACAGCTTGTGGACGTGGGGAAAGAAAAAAAAAAAAAAAAAAGAAAGAATAGAAATAAACAGCCGCTAAAACGCCCCTATAACAATAAAATACTGTAAGATGGAATGGCATCCTACACCTTAATTAACTTGTAGTGCTCCTTGGCGTCGCTTTTGGGTAAGGACCGCAGCCAGGAACCTAGCCACTTTCAGGGTCGTATGGGTATCCTTATCCTGCAAGATTTGGGCAAGGTGGAATGTTGGAGGGGTACCCACTAGTTTCTAAATGATTGATCCCAGCAAATTTGCCCGTAGCACATTAAACAAGGGGCAAGAGAACATAATGTGCTGGAGCGACTCCGGCGTCACCTTATCACATTCACACATGGCGGGGACTTGGCCCTTTGAGAATCTATGTCTCAGGACATTGGAGGGAAAAACGTTGAACCTCGCTTTAGTGAAGGCCAGTCTATGGGCAACAGTCGAAAGGGAGGAAAGGTATGATGGGACGCAGTAAGTTAAAGTGATACCAATGCTCTGGGGTGAACAGACACCTCCCCCCAGCATATAATTTCGCTGTAAGTCGATGTCGTCCAGTCTTTGGCGGATCAGTCTTTGAGCTGTGATTTGATCTAATTTTAGGGAATCTGAGGGAGAGATTCCATAGCTCAAGAGTTTGGCATGAATTCTACTAGACCAAAGGCTAGAGAATTCATCTCGCCATAGGCATTGGACAAGGTAATGGTTTGGTAATCTGTGCCACAATGATAACCAGTAATTGAAGACTTGCTTCCACAGGCAAGTTTCTAAGGATGCGATCTTCAATTCTAGTCGCATGGCTGCGTTGCTAACGCACATAGGGAGCATTAGGAGCCGACGTAGGAATTGGTTTTGCAGAGTCTCAAGGGGGGCGAGATCTGTCAACACGGCCCAGAGCGGGGCAGCATAAGCGAGCACAGCCACCACTTTTGCCTTGAACACCTTTAGGGCCGAGGGAACATGCAAAGCTCCATCCGAAAAGAAAAATCGGAGGAGCGCATATGACAGAGTTTTGGCCTTATTAAGTAGGTGTTGGATTTGGGCTTTCCACCCCAGATTGTATTGGAAAATAACTCCTAGGTATTGAAATTTTAAGACTTGCTCTATTTTTGCTCCACCAAGCTTCCATTTATATAATCTCCGACTTCTGGAGAAAATCAGAATCTTGGATTTGGCATAGTTGATGGTTAATTGGTTGAGTTGACAATACGTGGCAAAGGTCTTCAGAGCTCTGGTTAGTCCAACACGTGTAAAAGATAGAATTACTGCGTCGTCCGCATATAAAAGGAGTGGGCAACGGTAATCTGCTAGTCTAGGCGCGTGTGTACTTGGAGATGAGTTAACTAGGGGTGCTCGCATGTCGCTGATGAATAGGTTGAATAGGCAGGGAGCCAATATACAACCTTGGCGCACTCCCTTGTTTATTGGTATCGGGTTTGTGAGGTCGCCCGCAGGAGTGAGTCTTACTCTGGCAAGGGTACCTTCGTGGAGTTGACTTATAAGCCATAAGAGTCTTCTATCAATGCCCTGTTTCGCAAGTTTCTCCCAAAGAATGTTTCTAGGCACGCTGTCGAAGGCTGCCTTTAGATCTAAAAAGGCCGCACAGAGGTAGCCCCGAGGAGGGGAGGAGTACTTCCGTGCCAGATGATAAAGCACTATCGCATGATCGGTTGTAGAACGTTTAGTTCTGAACCCTGCTTGTTCGTGGCCGATCTGGTTAGTCTCATCTACCCATCGCAATAGTTTAGTCAGCAAAAAGCTGGCATAAATTTTCCCTATAATCGAAAGGAGGCTGATGTTACGGTAATTTTCCGGCTCCATTGGAGAACCTTTTTTGTGAATTGGTACTATGATGGCCTCCTTCCATATTTTGGGGATGAGACCAGAGGCGTTGATTGCGTCGAAGGTTTTGGCCAGGATGCCAGCCCACCATTTTGGGTGTAGTTTAATGGCTTCGGCAGGGATCAGATCGGGCCCAGGGGCTTTGCCCGGTTTCAGCTGAGCTATTAGCTTGACTATTTCGTCCGGATCGGTGGGAGGCCAAATGGGTAGGTGGGTAAACAGGTGCATCAGATGGTCGGAGGGAGCATCTGCTTGTGAGAAACATTTCTTCAGGAATAGTTCCCATGTCGGTGCAGAGATGACTGCCCTTGGGTATTTCCTCACCCTTCTGTTAATCAGAGACCAGAATTCCCTGGTTCTGTGTGGTTTTGAAGCGGTAATCAAGGCCTGCCAACGATTATGTTGCCACTCACGTTTGGCAATTTTTTGCATGCGTTTATAAACTTGCTTGGCTTGTGCGTAGCTAGCTGGCAGAGTAGATGCATCGGAGGTCTTATATACATTATATATAGCACGAAGGCGCTGTCTTGCTTGTTTGCACTGAGAATTGTACCAGGGGGCACCGTGAGTATACTCTTTTCGAATTGAATTTTTGGGTGGTAACCTGAAGAAGGACGTAAGAACAGTCGTATGGTGGTGGAAGCGATTCAACACTATGCTATGCTCATCTGAGGCAGAGCCTATGTTGGGATGAGGCCCAAGGATTTCTTTATAAAAGAATTCCTGATACCTTTGAGCCTGGGTCTCCGACCATTTGATTCCTCTTATTTGGAAAGATTCGTTGGTTACCATCTGGGTCGCATGTCTATCCGTCTCTGGCTGCCAGTTCAGGGAAAGCTTGGCTACCAGGGGGAGATGATCACTGGATTGTACATTCTCAATCTTAAAGGTGGAAATACACTTAAGTAGATCCCTGGAGACCAACAGGTAATCGAGGACGCTGTTTGACTTAACGCTAAGGTGAGTGAACTCCCCTGGGATATCAGGGAGACATGCGCCATTTAAGGGGGCCAGATTTAAACGGATGGCCATTTGATATAGGAGTACACCAGCCTCATTTACTCTGTGGTCTTTAGAGGATCTCCTCATCATGTGTTCCAGATCATAATTATCAAGGTTTGGGGTAACCCACCATTTGGCTTTGGTCAGCGAATCCCAGTTTGCTGCTGTGCGGGCATTAAAATCGCCACCTATTATGGCCGGGGTGTTGGGAAACTTAACATAACATGAGAGCAAGTGATCTTCTAGCGAGCCCCATTTAGAGCCCAGTTCAAGAGAGGAACCCCCAGGAGGCAAATAAACATTTGTGACTAGGAGTGAGATCTTTTCCCCCACTATCAGCCCGGTAAGGGCGTAAGGGGGTAAGGCCTGTACTAGAGAGAATTTAGAATGAAGGTTGAGAGAGATGCCTATTATTAGGCCCCCTTTAGGGCGGCCTCCTTTCAGGGAGGGACAGGCAGGGAGTTCTAGAAGCTCAAAGCCATCTAGGACAATTTTCTCTACTTCCCACGATTCTTGGAACAAGATGATATGAAATGGGTTAATAAACTCCAGGAATTCTGGGTCAAGTTTTTTTCCCCTCCAGCCCGCAATATTCCAGCTCAGGACTGATAGGGGGGAATTCCTGTTGAGTCCGATTCGCTGTCATTTCAGGGAGGGATGTGAGTCCTTTGGGGGCAGGGCGGGCCCCACGAAGAAGTCAGTTATTTTACTTTGCGTAGCAGGCACCTGCTGAAGGGACCTGGTCTCGAAGTTGGTATTGAGATATTCTGACTGGGGTGACAGAACGGGTCTCCCGCTAACTAACCCAAAGGCGGACACTTCAGTGGGAGACACCACTGGATTAGCTGAGGCTGCCCCACCGCGAGGCCTAAAGGTCGCCGATGAAACCATTTGGTTTATATGACCAGCCGGATCTTCAGTCAAAACCGGGCCGTTTTTTGATGTAGGTGGAACACTCCCCTGACCAGCTGCCAGCAAAGGTGCTGGGGATGCTCGGCGTGCAGGTACCGTTTGTATGACGGGTCTATGCCGCTCAGGGGAATATGAGGACTCCAGTTCCGGCATTGATGGATTAGATGGTAAGGAATTGTTTTGGTGGGAGGAACTCTGAGTTACACTCTTCGGCGGGGGACTCTTGGAGGGCGAGTCAAAATTTATCAAGAGTTGGGATGAGAGGCCAACTTGTGTGGCAAGACCTGGTTCTACCAGGCGTCGGTGGGATTTACCCACAAGTGGGGGAGGCATGGTTTTAGGAGCTGGACTGAAGTATGGGAGACTACCTATTTCCTTAAAACACGACTCCGAAAAGCTGGCAAGGTTGTCCTGAACAGTGGACAGGACTTTTCCATTCTTCTGGACGTGTATGAGCTGATGATTTAGTACTTCTAGTCTATCAATTATTTCTTGTTGTTCCCTCGGTGGAAGGTCGCCAAAGGTGGCTAAAAGCTCTCTTTCCTCCGGTGGGGTCAGGGAATTACTTGCGCCAGTGGGATCCTTTAAGGCTCGTGGGGACGTGGGATAAGTCCAGTTTCGAAATGGATGGATATCCTCCAGAGAAGGAGGCTCGATGTCCCGAGGTGCTCCCGGCCTCTCCGACAGGGTCCGCTCCGAGTCGTAACCGGCAAGTAGGAGGGGATGAATCATGCTATCCATAAAAACTCTTGTTGGGATGATATCGTATCTAGCCAAGAGTGATTTCTGCCTGATGATAGCTGAAGGGATCCTTGGAGAGTAGAACGCAAGCATCACTTTCTGTTGCCTGAAATGCTGGTTCAAAGGTAATACTGCAATGAGATCGCATTGTGTGATTTCTATGTTTAGGAGATTGCTTATATACTTTTTGACCCCATCGAGAGTGAGCCACCTTGCTGACCCTACCCCGATATTTAGGCAGATTTTCTTAGGTTGCAGAGACAATGCTTGATGTTTCAGTGCGGGATTTGGTTTGTATTTAGGGATCCCACTTCCTTTTTTAATTGAGGGTAAGGTTCTCTGGCACTTCATTTCCCCCGTAACTACAGTTGGTTCAGATTTTGGCCAGAGGTTATCAATTTTCTGTTCAAGGTTACATAACTGGGAGGATAGCACATCAATCTTCTTGAATATGCAATTTAGGGTTCTGACCACAAGGTGGAGATGTTCATGTTGTTCTTGTCTTGCGCAGTCCTCAGCTCCGGCGTCCTGCACCGCCCCCAGTGAGGCACTCCCTCCTCCTCCGAGTTTGCCATCCACAGCTTTAATCTGGGATGAAAGTAAAGGTAATTCCTCTGGTGTTGACGTTGTTTCTGGTGACATTAGGGGGTGAAAACGGTTCTGAGTTTTCACCCTATAGCAGTGATCAGTGGGGACACTCCATTTGCCAGGCGCAGGGGGGTCGGTTTTTAATTGTTTGGCTCTTGGGGAGGACAGAGCCTCGTCACAGTCCCTTAGGCGTTTGCCTTGGCCCATCATTGTGAGTCTTTTAAAATAACGGTGCTAAAAGGTAATAAAAGTAATAAAAATAGAAATATAACCTAATGTGAGCTGGCGAAAAAACCAGTGTGTCGAAGGCTGCTGAAGGATACAGTTATCTGCTCGTTAAAGCTGATTTGCGATGCAGGCTTTGCAGCTTATCGGCAATGTGAACTCCTGGCGTGGGCTCCAACACCCTGGAGCAACCTTCAGCAAGAACTTGAAAGGCTGGGAGCCACAACACAAATTTTAGGGAGGGTTCGAAATGAACTCCAGCAGATGCGTCTTACCTTGTCGCCATTTCTACAGCAACATCCCCCGTTCAATCCAAAGCAATCCTCCTTCGTCAGACTTAATTAAAATCTGGCATCAGATCAGTGGAAAGTCCAGCAATTACTTGACTGGCAAAATGCAAAATTAAAGTAAATAGCTTACTCCAGTGGTTGTAAGATCCAAATTGGGAGAAGAGGTCGGAGAGAACTGGAAGGAGGAACATTACACGGAGGCCATCTTGGAAGCAGTCCACCGATCTCACTCGTCTTGAGAATATCCTTGAACAGGGGATTTTCTCTTCGTGCAGCTTAAAGATTTTTCTCCAGCATCTCCGACAAACTTAAAATTTGTGGGGGGGGAGAGCTCATAGCGGCCGCCAGCAGGAGGGATGTTTCGTTGCAGTAGGCAACCTCCAACAGCCAAATGCCAATAAATCAGTAAGGGGTTGCTGCTCCCTCGACAAATTGGGGAGTAAAACAATAAAACAATAAAACAATAAACTAAAAGCAAAGTGAAGCGAGGAGGTAATAAAACAGCCGATAAGACGTTAAAACTGAGTTTAAAACCAAGAGGTGGCTAAAAACTACGTAAAAACTACTTAAAAACTACTTAAAAGCTTAACTAAAAGCGGAGGAGTCTGACTAGGACAAGAAATCAGCCCTCGAGAACTTAGCTGGCAGAATTTTTTTTTAAAAAAAAAATCCCTAAGCCCCGGGGTCACAATTTCATAAAAAATCTGACTTTCGGGAATTCACTCAAAAATGGTGCCCAACGGTTGCAAATGCTCCCCTGAAAGGTTTGGCGCTCGAAACAGAAGGCTTTTTATCACAGGACAAGAAATCAGCCCTCGAGAACTTAGCTGGCAGAATTTTTTTTTTTAAAAAAATCCCTAAGCCCCGGGGTCACAATTTCAGAAAAAATCTCACTTCACGGTAATTCACTCAAAAATGGTGCCCAGCGGTTGCAAATGCTCCCCTGAAAGTTTTGGCCGTGGAAACAGAAGGCTTTTTATCACAGGACAAGAAATCAGCCCTCGACAACTTAACCGGCAGAAATTTTTTTTTTGAAAAAATCCCTAAGCCCCGGGGTCACAATTTCAGAAAAAATCTGACTTTCGGGAATTCACTCAAAAATGGTGCCCAGCGGTTGCAAATGCTCCCCTGAAAGGTTTGGCCGTCGAAACAGAAGGCTTTTTATCACAGGACAAGAAATCAGCCCTCGACAACTTAACCGGCAGAAATTTTTTTTTTGAAAAAATCCCTAAGCCCCGGGGTCACAATTTCAGAAAAAATCTGACTTTCGGGAATTCACTCAAAAATGGTGCCCAACGGTTGCAAATGCTCCCCTGAAAGGTTTGGCCGTCGAAACAGAAGGCTTTTTATCACAGGACAAGAAATCAGCCCTCGATAACTTAACCGGCAGAAATTTTTTTTTTGAAAAAATCCCTAAGCCCCGGGGTGACAATTTCAGAAAAAATCTGACTTTCGGGAATTCACTCAAAAATGGTGCCCAACGGTTGCAAATGCTCCCCTGAAAGGTTTGGCGGTCGAAACAGAAGGCTTTTTATCACAGGGCAAGAAATCAGCCCTGAAGAACTTAGCCGGCAGAAAAATATTTTTTTGAAAAAATCCCTAAGCCCCGGGGTCACAATTTCAGAAAAAATCTGACTTTCGGGAATTCACTCAAAAATGGTGCCCAACGGTTGCAGATGCTCTCCTGAAAGGTTTGGCGGTCGAAACAGAAGGCTTTTTATCACATGACAAGAAATCAGAGCTCGAGAACTTAACCGGCAGAATTTTTTTTTAAAAAAAAAATCCCTAAGCCCCGGGGTCACAATTTCAGAAAAAATCTGACTTTCGGGAATTCACTCAAAAATGGTGCCCAACGGTTGCAAATGCTCCCCTGAAAGGTTTGGCACTCGAAACAGAAGGCTTTTTATCACAGGACAAGAAATCAGCCCTCGACAACTTAACCGGTAGAAATTTTTTTTTTGAAAAAATCCCTAAGCCCCGGGGTCACAATTTCAGAAAAAATCTGACTTTCGGGAATTCACTCAAAAATGGTGCCCAGCGGTTGCAAATGCTCCCCTGAAAGGTTTGGCCGTCGAAACAGAAGGCTTTTTATCACAGGACAAGAAATCAGCCCTCGACAACTTAACCGGCAGAAAATTTTTTTTTGAAAAAATCCCTAAGCCCCGGGGTCACAATTTCATAAAAAATCTGACTTTCGGGAATTCACTCAAAAATGGTGCCCAACGGTTGCAAATGCTCCCCTGAAAGGTTTGGCGCTCGAAACAGAAGGCTTTTTATCACAGGACAAGAAATCAGCCCTCGACAACTTAACCGGCAGAAAAATATTTTTTTGAAAAAATCCCTAAACCGGGGTCACAATTTCATAAAAAATCTGACTTTCGGGAATTCACTCAAAAATGGTGCCCAACGGTTGCAAATGCTCCCCTGAAAGGTTTGGCCGTCGAAACAGAAGGCTTTTTATCACAGGACAAGAAATCAGCCCTCGACAACTTAACCGGCAGAAATTTTTTTTTTGAAAAAATCCCTAAGCCCCGGGGTCCCAATTTCAGAAAAAATCTGACTTTCGGGAATTCACTCAAAAATGGTGCCCAACGGTTGCAGATGCTCCCCTGAAAGGTTTGGTGGTCGAAACAGAAGGCTTTTTATCACAGGACAAGAAATCAGAGCTCGAGAACTTAACCGGCAGAAAAATTTTTTTTTGAAAAAATCCCTAAGCCCCGGGGTCACAATTTCAGAAAAAATCTTACTTTCGGGAATTCACTCAAAAATGGTGCCCAGCGGTTGCAAATGCTCCCCTGAAAGGTTTGGCCGTCGAAACAGAAGGCTTTTTATCACAGGACAAGAAATCAGCCCTCGACAACTTAACCGGCAGAAATTTTTTTTTTGAAAAAATCCCTAAGCCCCGGGGTCACAATGTCATAAAAAAACTGACTTTCGGGAATTCACTCAAAAATGGTGCCCAACGGTTGCAAATGCTCCCCTGAAAGGTTTGGCGCTCGAAACAGAAGGCTTTTTATCACAGGACAAGAAATCAGCCCTCAAGAACTTAGCTGGCAGAAATTTTTTTTTTTTAAAAAAAATCCCTAAGTCCCGGGGTCACAATTTCAGAAAAAATCTGACTTTCGGGAATTCACTCAAAAATGGTGCCCAACGGTTGCAGATGCTCTCCTGAAAGGTTTGGCGGTCGAAACAGAAGGCTTTTTATCACAGGACAAGAAATCAGAGCTCGAGAACTTAACCGGCAGAATTTTTTTTTAAAAAAAAATCCCTAAGCCCCGGGGTCACAATTTCAGAAAAAATCTGACTTTCGGGAATTCACTCAAAAATGGTGCCCAACGGTTGCACTTGCTCCCCTGAAAGGTTTGGTGGTCGAAACAGAAGGCTTTTTATCACAGGACAAGAAATCAGCCCTCGACAACTTAACCGGCAGAAAAATATTTTTTTGAAAAAATCCCTAAGCCCCGGGGTCACAATTTCATAAAAAATCTGACTTTCGGGAATTCACTCAAAAATGGTGCCCAACGGTTGCAAATGCTCCCCTGAAAGGTTTGGCGGTCGAAACAGAAGGCTTTTTATCACAGGACAAGAAATCAGCCCTCGACAACTTAACCGGCAGAATTTTTTTTTTTGAAAAAATCCCTAAGCCCCGGGGTCACAATTTCAGAAAAAATCTGACTTTCGGGAATTCACTCAAAAATGGTGCCCAGCGGTTGCAAATGCTCCCCTGAAAGGTTTGGCCGTCGAAACAGAAGGCTTTTTATCACAGGACAAGAAATCAGCCCTCGACAACTTAACCGGCAGAAATTTTTTTTTTGAAAAAATCCCTAAGCCCCGGGGTCACAATTTCAGAAAAAATCTGACTTTCGGGAATTCACTCAAAAATGGTGCCCAACGGTTGCAAATGCTCCCCTGAAAGGTTTGGCCGTCGAAACAGAAGGCTTTTTATCACAGGACAAGAAATCAGCCCTCGATAACTTAACCGGCAGAAATTTTTTTTTTGAAAAAATCCCTAAGCCCCGGGGTGACAATTTCAGAAAAAATCTGACTTTCGGGAATTCACTCAAAAATGGTGCCCAACGGTTGCAAATGCTCCCCTGAAAGGTTTGGCGGTCGAAACAGAAGGCTTTTTATCACAGGGCAAGAAATCAGCCCTGAAGAACTTAGCCGGCAGAAAAATATTTTTTTTGAAAAAATCCCTAAGCCCCGGGGTCACAATTTCAGAAAAAATCTGACTTTCGGGAATTCACTCAAAAATGGTGCCCAACGGTTGCAGATGCTCTCCTGAAAGGTTTGGCGGTCGAAACAGAAGGCTTTTTATCACATGACAAGAAATCAGAGCTCGAGAACTTAACCGGCAGAATTTTTTTTTAAAAAAAAAATCCCTAAGCCCCGGGGTCACAATTTCAGAAAAAATCTGACTTTCGGGAATTCACTCAAAAATGGTGCCCAACGGTTGCAAATGCTCCCCTGAAAGGTTTGGCGCTCGAAACAGAAGGCTTTTTATCACAGGACAAGAAATCAGCCCTCGACAACTTAACCGGTAGAAATTTTTTTTTTGAAAAAATCCCTAAGCCCCAGGGTCACAATTTCAGAAAAAATCTGACTTTCGGGAATTCACTCAAAAATGGTGCCCAGCGGTTGCAAATGCTCCCCTGAAAGGTTTGGCCGTCGAAACAGAAGGCTTTTTATCACAGGACAAGAAATCAGCCCTCGACAACTTAACCGGCAGAAAATTTTTTTTTGAAAAAATCCCTAAGCCCCGGGGTCACAATTTCATAAAAAATCTGACTTTCGGGAATTCACTCAAAAATGGTGCCCAACGGTTGCAAATGCTCCCCTGAAAGGTTTGGCGCTCGAAACAGAAGGCTTTTTATCACAGGACAAGAAATCAGCCCTCGACAACTTAACCGGCAGAAAAATATTTTTTTGAAAAAATCCCTAAACCGGGGTCACAATTTCATAAAAAATCTGACTTTCGGGAATTCACTCAAAAATGGTGCCCAACGGTTGCAAATGCTCCCCTGAAAGGTTTGGCCGTCGAAACAGAAGGCTTTTTATCACAGGACAAGAAATCAGCCCTCGACAACTTAACCGGCAGAATTTTTTTTTTTGAAAAAATCCCTAAGCCCCGGGGTCCCAATTTCAGAAAAAATCTGACTTTCGGGAATTCACTCAAAAATGGTGCCCAACGGTTGCAGATGCTCCCCTGAAAGGTTTGGTGGTCGAAACAGAAGGCTTTTTATCACAGGACAAGAAATCAGAGCTCGAGAACTTAACCGGCAGAAAAATTTTTTTTTGAAAAAATCCCTAAGCCCCGGGGTCACAATTTCAGAAAAAATCTTACTTTCGGGAATTCACTCAAAAATGGTGCCCAGCGGTTGCAAATGCTCCCCTGAAAGGTTTGGCCGTCGAAACAGAAGGCTTTTTATCACAGGACAAGAAATCAGCCCTCGACAACTTAACCGGCAGAAATTTTTTTTTTGAAAAAATCCCTAAGCCCCGGGGTCACAATGTCATAAAAAAACTGACTTTCGGGAATTCACTCAAAAATGGTGCCCAACGGTTGCAAATGCTCCCCTGAAAGGTTTGGCGCTCGAAACAGAAGGCTTTTTATCACAGGACAAGAAATCAGCCCTCAAGAACTTAGCTGGCAGAAATTTTTTTTTTTTTAAAAAAATCCCTAAGTCCCGGGGTCACAATTTCAGAAAAAATCTGACTTTCGGGAATTCACTCAAAAATGGTGCCCAACGGTTGCAGATGCTCTCCTGAAAGGTTTGGCGGTCGAAACAGAAGGCTTTTTATCACAGGACAAGAAATCAGAGCTCGAGAACTTAACCGGCAGAATTTTTTTTTTAAAAAAAAATCCCTAAGCCCCGGGGTCACAATTTCAGAAAAAATCTGACTTTCGGGAATTCACTCAAAAATGGTGCCCAACGGTTGCACTTGCTCCCCTGAAAGGTTTGGTGGTCGAAACAGAAGGCTTTTTATCACAGGACAAGAAATCAGCCCTCGACAACTTAACCGGCAGAAAAATATTTTTTTGAAAAAATCCCTAAGCCCCGGGGTCACAATTTCATAAAAAATCTGACTTTCGGGAATTCACTCAAAAATGGTGCCCAACGGTTGCAAATGCTCCCCTGAAAGGTTTGGCGGTCGAAACAGAAGGCTTTTTATCACAGGACAAGAAATCAGCCCTCGATAACTTAACCGGCAGAAATTTTTTTTTTGAAAAAATCCCTAAGCCCCGGGGTCACAATTTCATAAAAAATCTGACTTTCGGGAATTCACTCAAAAATGGTGCCCAACGGTTGCAAATGCTCCCCTGAAAGGTTTGGCCGTCGAAACAGAAGGCTTTTTATCACAGGACAAGAAATCAGCCCTCGACAACTTAACCGGCAGAAATTTTTTTTTTGAAAAAATCCCTAAGCCCCGGGGTCACAATTTCAGAAAAAATCTGACTTTCGGAAATTCACTCAAAAATGGTGCCCAACGGTTGCAAATGCTCCCCTGAAAGGTTTGGCGCTCGAAACAGAAGGCTTTTTATCACAGGATAAGAAATCAGAGCTCGAGAACTTAACCGGCAGAAAAAATTTTTTTTGAAAAAATCCCTAAGCCCCGGGGTCACAGTTTCAGAAAAAATCTGACTTCACGGTAATTCACTCAAAAATGGTGCCCAACGGTTGCAAATGCTCCCCTGAAAGGTTTGGCCGTCGAAACAGAAGGCTTTTTATCACAGGACAAGAAATCAGCCCTCGACAACTTAACCGGCAGAAATTTTTTTTTTGAAAAAATCCCTAAGCCCCGGGGTCACAATTTCAGAAAAAATCTGACTTTCGGAAATTCACTCAAAAATGGTGCCCAATGGTTGCAAATGCTCCCCTGAAAGGTTTGGCGGTCGAAACAGAAGGCTTTTTATCACAGGACAAGAAATCAGCCCTCGACAACTTAACCGGTAGAAAATTTTTTTTAAAAAAATCCCTAAGCCCCGGGGTCACAATTTCAGAAAAAATCTGACTTTCGGGAATTAACTCAAAAATGGTGCCCAACGGTTGCAAATGCTCCCCTGAAAGGTTTGGCCGTCGAAACAGAAGGCTTTTTATCACAGGACAAGAAATCAGCCCTCGACAACTTAACCGGCAGAAATTTTTTTTTTCAAAAAATCCCTAAGCCCCGGGGTCACAATTTCAGAAAAAATCTGACTTTCGGGAATTCACTCAAAAATGGTGCCCAACGGTTGCAAATGCTCCCCTGAAAGGTTTGGCGGTCGAAACAGAAGGCTTTTTATCACAGGACAAGAAATCAGCCCTCAACAACTTAACCGGCAGAAATTTTTTTTTTGAAAAAATCCCTAAGCCCCGGGGTCACAATTTCAGAAAAAATCTGACTTTCGGGAATTCACTCAAAAATGGTGCCCAACGGTTGCAAATGCTCCCCTGAAAGGTTTCGCCGTCGAAACAGAAGGCTTTTTATCACAGGACAAGAAATCAGACCTCGAGAACTTAACCGGCAGAAAAATATTTTTTTGAAAAAATCCCTAAGCCCCGGGGTCACAATTTCATAAAAAATCTGACTTTCGGGAATTCACTCAAAAATGGTGCCCAACGGTTCCAAATGCTCCCCTGAAAGGTTTGGCCGTCGAAACAGAAGGCTTTTTATCACAGGACAAGAAATCAGCCCTCGACAACTTAACCGGCAGAAATTTTGTTTTTGAAAAAAACCCTAAGCCGGGGTCACAATTTCAGAAAAAATCTGACTTTCGGGAATTCACTCAAAAATGGTGCCCAACGGTTGCAGATGCTCCCCTGAAAGGTTTGGCGGTCGAAACAGAAGGCTTTTTATCACAGGACAAGAAATCAGAGCTCGAGAACTTAACCGGCAGAAAATTTTTTTTTTGAAAAAATCCCTAAGCCCCGGGGTCACAATTTCAGAAAAAATCTGACTTTCGGGAATTCACTCAAAAATGGTGCCCAACGGTTGCAAATGCTCCCCTGAAAGGTTTGGCGGTCGAAACAGAAGGCTTTTTATCACAGGACAAGAAATCAGCCCTCGATAACTTAACCGGCAGAAATTTTTTTTTTGAAAAAATCCCTAAGCCCCGGGGTCACAATTTCAGAAAAAATCTGACTTTCGGGAATTCACTCAAAAATGGTGCCCAACGGTTGCAAATGCTCCCCTGAAAGGTTTGGCGGTCGAAACATAAGGCTTTTTATCACAGGACAAGAAATCAGCCCTCGATAACTTAACCGGCAGAAATTTTTTTTTTTGAAAAAATCCCTAAGCCCCGGGGTCACAATTTCAGAAAAAATCTGACTTTCAGGAATTCACTCAAAAATGGTGCCCAACGGTTGCCAATGCTCCCCTGAAAGGTTTGGCGGTCGAAACAGAAGGCTTTTTATCACAGGGCAAGAAATCAGACCTCGAGAACTTAGCCGGCAGAAAAATATTTTTTTGAAAAAATCCCTAAGCCCCGGGGTCACAATTTCAGAAAAAATCTGACTTCACGGGAATTCACTCAAAAATGGTGCCCAACGGTTGCAAATGCTCCCCTGAAAGGTTTGGCCGTCGAAACAGAAGGATTTTTATCACAGGACAAGGAATCAGCCCTCGATAACTTAACCGGCAGAAATTTTTTTTTTGAAAAAATCCCTAAGCCCCGGGGTCACAATTTCATAAAAAATCTGACTTTCGGGAATTCACTCAAAAATGGTGCCCACCGGTTGCAAATGCTCCCCTGAAAGGTTTGGCGGTCGAAACAGAAGGCTTTTTATCACAGGACAAGAAATCAGCCCTCGATAACTTAACCGGCAGAAATTTTTTTTTTTGAAAAAATCCCTAAGCCCCGGGGTCACAATTTCAGAAAAAATCTGACTTTCAGGAATTCACTCAAAAATGGTGCCCAACGGTTGCCAATGCTCCCGTGAAAGGTTTGGCGGTCGAAACAGAAGGCTTTTTATCACAGGGCAAGAAATCAGACCTCGAGAACTTAGCCGGCAGAAAAATATTTTTTTGAAAAAATCCCTAAGCCCCGGGGTCACAATTTCAGAAAAAATCTGACTTCACGGGAATTCACTCAAAAATGGTGCCCAACGGTTGCAAATGCTCCCCTGAAAGGTTTGGCCGTCGAAACAGAAGGATTTTTATCACAGGACAAGAAATCAGCCCTCGACAACTTAACCGGCAGAATTTTTTTTTTTAAAAAAAATCCCTAAACCGGGGTCACAATTTCATAAAAAATCTGACTTTCGGGAATTCACTCAAAAATGGTGCCCAACGGTTGCAAATGCTCCCCTGAAAGGTTTGGCCGTCGAAACAGAAGGCTTTTTATCACAGGGCAAGAAATCAGCCCTCGACAACTTAACCGGCAGAATTTTTTTTTTTGAAAAAATCCCTAAGCCCCGGGGTCACAATTTCATAAAAAATCTGACTTTCGGGAATTCACTCAAAAATGGTGCCCAATGGTTGCAAATGCTCCCCTGAAAGGTTTGGCGGTCGAAACAGAAGGCTTTTTATCACAGGACAAGAAATCAGCCCTCGACAACTTAACCGGTAGAAATTTTTTTTAAAAAAAATCCCTAAGCCCCGGGGTCACAATTTCAGAAAAAATCTGACTTTCGGGAATTAACTCAAAAATGGTGCCCAACGGTTGCAAATGCTCCCCTGAAAGGTTTGGCCGTCGAAACAGAAGGCTTTTTATCACAGGACAAGAAATCAGCCCTCGACAACTTAACCGGCAGAAATTTTTTTTTGAAAAAATCCCTAAGCCCCGGGGTCACAATTTCATAAAAAATCTGACTTTCGGGAATTCACTCAAAAATGGTGCCCAACGGTTCCAAATGCTCCCCTGAAAGGTTTGGCCGTCGAAACAGAAGGCTTTTTATCACAGGACAAGAAATCAGCCCTCGACAACTTAACCGGCAGAAATTTTGTTTTTGAAAAAAACCCTAAGCCGGGGTCACAATTTCATAAAAAATCTGACTTTCGGGAATTCACTCAAAAATGGTGCCCAACGGTTGCAATTGCTCCCCTGAAAGGTTTGGCGGTCGAAACAGAAGGCTTTTTATCACAGGACAAGAAATCAGCCTTCGATAACTTAACCGGCAGAAATTTTCTTTTTGAAAAAATCCCTAAGCCCCGGGGTCACAATTTCAGAAAAAATCTGACTTTCGGGAATTCACTCAAAAATGGTGCCCAACGGTTGCAGATGCTCCCCTGAAAGGTTTGGCGGTCGAAACAGAAGGCTTTTTATCACAGGACAAGAAATCAGCCCTCGATAACTTAACCGGCAGAAATTTTTTTTTTGAAAAAATCCCTAAGCCCCGGGGTCACAATTTCAGAAAAAATCTGACTTTCGGGAATTCACTCAAAAATGGTGCCCAACGGTTGCAAATGCTCCCCTGAAAGGTTTGGCGGTCGAAACATAAGGCTTTTTATCACAGGACAAGAAATCAGCCCTCGATAACTTAACCGGCAGAATTTTTTTTTTAAAAAAAAATCCCTAAGCCCCGGGGTCACAATTTCAGAAAAAATCTGACTTTCAGGAATTCACTCAAAAATGGTGCCCAACGGTTGCAAATGCTCCCCTGAAAGGTTTGGCGGTCGAAACAGAAGGCTTTTTATCACAGGGCAAGAAATCAGACCTCGAGAACTTAGCCGGCAGAAAAATATTTTTTTGAAAAAATCCCTAAGCCCCGGGGTCACAATTTCAGAAAAAATCTGACTTCACGGGAATTCACTCAAAAATGGTGCCCAACGGTTGCAAATGCTCCCCTGAAAGGTTTGGCCGTCGAAACAGAAGGATTTTTATCACAGGACAAGGAATCAGCCCTCGATAACTTAACCGGCAGAAATTTTTTTTTTGAAAAAATCCCTAAGCCCCGGGGTCACAATTTCATAAAAAATCTGACTTTCGGGAATTCACTCAAAAATGGTGCCCAACGGTTGCAAATGCTCCCCTGAAAGGTTTGGCGGTCGAAACAGAAGGCTTTTTATCACAGGACAAGAAATCAGCCCTCGATAACTTAACCGGCAGAAATTTTTTTTTTTGAAAAAATCCCTAAGCCCCGGGGTCACAATTTCAGAAAAAATCTGACTTTCAGGAATTCACTCAAAAATGGTGCCGAACGTGTGCCAATGCTCCCCTGAAAGGTTTGGCGGTCGAAACAGAAGGCTTTTTATCACAGGGCAAGAAATCAGACCTCGAGAACTTAGCCGGCAGAAAAATATTTTTTTGAAAAAATCCCTAAGCCCCGGGGTCACAATTTCAGAAAAAATCTGACTTCACGGGAATTCACTCAAAAATGGTGCCCAACGGTTGCAAATGCTCCCCTGAAAGGTTTGGCCGTCGAAACAGAAGGATTTTTATCACAGGACAAGAAATCAGCCCTCGACAACTTAACCGGCAGAAATTTTTTTTTTAAAAAAAAATCCCTAAACCGGGGTCACAATTTCATAAAAAATCTGACTTTCGGGAATTCACTCAAAAATGGTGCCCAACGGTTGCAAATGCTCCCCTGAAAGGTTTGGCCGTCGAAACAGAAGGCTTTTTATCACAGGACAAGAAATCAGCCCTCGACAACTTAACCGGCAGAATTTTTTTTTTTGAAAAAATCCCTAAGCCCCGGGGTCACAATTTCATAAAAAATCTGACTTTCGGGAATTCACTCAAAAATGGTGCCCAACGGTTGCAAATGCTCCGCTGAAAGGTTTGGCGCTCGAAACAGAAGGCTTTTTATCACAGGACAAGAAATCAGAGCTCGAGAACTTAACCGGTAGAAATTTTTTTTTTGAAAAAATCCCTAAGCCCCGGGGTCACAATTTCAGAAAAAATCTGACTTTCGGAAATTCACTCAAAAATGGTGCCCAACGGTTGCAAATGCTCCCCTGAAAGGTTTGGCGGTCGAAACAGAAGGCTTTTTATCACAGGACAAGAAATCAGCCCTCGACAACTTAACCGGTAGAAATTTTTTTTTTGAAAAAATCCCTAAGCCCCGGGGTCAAAATTTCAGAAAAAATCTGACTTTCGGGAATTCACTCAAAAATGGTGCCCAACGGTTGCAAATGCTCCCCTGAAAGGTTTGGCCGTCGAAACAGAAGGCTTTTTATCACAGGACAAGAAATCAGCCCTCGACAACTTAACCGGCAGAATTTTTTTTTTTGAAAAAATCCCTAAGCCCCGGGGTCACAATTTCATAAAAAATCTGACTTTCGGGAATTCACTCAAAAATGGTGCCCAACGGTTCCAAATGCTCCCCTGAAAGGTTTCGCCGTCGAAACAGAAGGCTTTTTATCACAGGACAAGAAATCAGACCTCGAGAACTTAACCGGCAGAAAAATATTTTTTTGAAAAAATCCCTAAGCCCCGGGGTCACAATTTCATAAAAAATCTGACTTTCGGGAATTTACTCAAAAATGGTGCCCAACGGTTCCAAATGCTCCCCTGAAAGGTTTGGCCGTCGAAACAGAAGGCTTTTTATCACAGGACAAGAAATCAGCCCTCGACAACTTAACCGGCAGAAATTTTGTTTTTGAAAAAAACCCTAAGCCGGGGTCACAATTTCATAAAAAATCTGACTTTCGGGAATTCACTCAAAAATGGTGCCCAACGGTTGCAATTGCTCCCCTGAAAGGTTTGGCGGTCGAAACCGAAGGCTTTTTATCACAGGACAAGAAATCAGCCTTCGATAACTTAACCGGCAGAAATTTTTTTTTTGAAAAAATCCCTAAGCCCCGGGGTCACAATTTCAGAAAAAATCTGACTTTCGGGAATTCACTCAAAAATGGTGCCCAACGGTTGCAGATGCTCCCCTGAAAGGTTTGGCGGTCGAAACAGAAGGATTTTTATCACAGGACAAGGAATCAGAGCTCGAGAACTTAACCGGCAGAAATTTTTTTTTTGAAAAAATCCCTAAGCCCCGGGGTCACAATTTCATAAAAAATCTGACTTTCGGGAATTCACTCAAAAATGGTGCCCAACGGTTGCAAATGCTCCCCTGAAAGGTTTGGCGGTCGAAACAGAAGGCTTTTTATCACAGGACAAGAAATCAGCCCTCGATAACTTAACCGGCAGAAATTTTTTTTTTTGAAAAAATCCCTAAGCCCCGGGGTCACAATTTCAGAAAAAATCTGACTTTCAGGAATTCACTCAAAAATGGTGCCCAACGGTTGCCAATGCTCCCCTGAAAGGTTTGGCGGTCGAAACAGAAGGCTTTTTATCACAGGGCAAGAAATCAGACCTCGAGAACTTAGCCGGCAGAAAAATATTTTTTTGAAAAAATCCCTAAGCCCCGGGGTCACAATTTCAGAAAAAATCTGACTTCACGGGAATTCACTCAAAAATGGTGCCCAACGGTTGCAAATGCTCCCCTGAAAGGTTTGGCCGTCGAAACAGAAGGATTTTTATCACAGGACAAGAAATCAGCCCTCGACAACTTAACCGGCAGAAATTTTTTTTAAAAAAAAAATCCCTAAACCGGGGTCACAATTTCATAAAAAATCTGACTTTCGGGAATTCACTCAAAAATGGTGCCCAACGGTTGCAAATGCTCCCCTGAAAGGTTTGGCCGTCGAAACAGAAGGCTTTTTATCACAGGACAAGAAATCAGCCCTCGACAACTTAACCGGCAGAATTTTTTTTTTTGAAAAAATCCCTAAGCCCCGGGGTCACAATTTCATAAAAAATCTGACTTTCGGGAATTCACTCAAAAATGGTGCCCAACGGTTGCAAATGCTCCGCTGAAAGGTTTGGCGCTCGAAACAGAAGGCTTTTTATCACAGGACAAGAAATCAGAGCTCGAGAACTTAACTGGCAGAAAAATTTTTTTTTGAAAAAATCCCTAAGCCCCGGGGTCACAGTTTCAGAAAAAATCTGACTTCACGGTAATTCACTCAAAAATGGTGCCCAACGGTTGCAAATGCTCCCCTGAAAGGTTTGGCCATCGAAACAGAAGGCTTTTTATCACAGGACAAGAAATCAGCCCTCGACAACTTAACCGGCAGAAATTTTTTTTAAAAAAAAAATCCCTAAACCGGGGTCACAATTTCATAAAAAATCTGACTTTCGGGAATTCACTCAAAAATGGTGCCCAACGGTTGCAAATGCTCCCCTGAAAGGTTTGGCCGTCGAAACAGAAGGCTTTTTATCACAGGACAAGAAATCAGCCCTCGACAACTTAACCGGCAGAATTTTTTTTTTTGAAAAAATCCCTAAGCCCCGGGGTCACAATTTCATAAAAAATCTGACTTTCGGGAATTCACTCAAAAATGGTGCCCAACGGTTGCAAATGCTCCGCTGAAAGGTTTGGCGCTCGAAACAGAAGGCTTTTTATCACAGGACAAGAAATCAGAGCTCGAGAACTTAACTGGCAGAAAAATTTTTTTTTGAAAAAATCCCTAAGCCCCGGGGTCACAGTTTCAGAAAAAATCTGACTTCACGGTAATTCACTCAAAAATGGTGCCCAACGGTTGCAAATGCTCCCCTGAAAGGTTTGGCCATCGAAACAGAAGGCTTTTTATCACAGGACAAGAAATCAGCCCTCGACAACTTAACCGGCAGAAATTTTTTTTTTGAAAAAATCCCTAAGCCCCGGGGTCACAATTTCAGAAAAAATCTGACTTTCGGAAATTCACTCAAAAATGGTGCCCAATGGTTGCAAATGCTCCCCTGAAAGGTTTGGCGGTCGAAACAGAAGGCTTTTTATCACAGGACAAGAAATCAGCCCTCGACAACTTAACCGGTAGAAATTTTTTTTTAAAAAAATCCCTAAGCCCCGGGGTCACAATTTCAGAAAAAATCTGACTTTCGGGAATTAACTCAAAAATGGTGCCCAACGGTTGCAAATGCTCCCCTGAAAGGTTTGGCCGTCGAAACAGAAGGCTTTTTATCACAGGACAAGAAATCAGCACTCGACAACTTAACCGGCAGAAATTTTTTTTTTCAAAAAATCCCTAAGCCCCGGGGTCACAATTTCAGAAAAAATCTGACTTTTGGGAATTCACTCAAAAATGGTGCCCAACGGTTGCCAATGGTCCCCTGAAAGGTTTGGCCGTCGAAACAGAAGGCTTTTTATCACAGGACAAGAAATCAGCCCTCGACAACTTAACCGGCAGAAATTTTTTTTTTGAAAAAATCCCTAAGCCCCGGGGTCACAATTTCAGAAAAAATCTGACTTTCGGGAATTCACTCAAAAATGGTGCCCAACGGTTGCAGATGCTCCCCTGAAAGGTTTGGTGGTCGAAACAGAAGGCTTTTTATCACAGGACAAGAAATCAGAGCTCGACAACTTAACCGGCAGAAATTTTTTTTTTGAAAAAATCCCTAAGCCCCGGGGTCACAATTTCAGAAAAAATCTGACTTTCGGAAATTCACTCAATAATGGTGCCCAACGGTTGCAAATGCTCCCCTGAAAGGTTTGGCGGTCGAAACAGAAGGCTTTTTATCACAGGACAAGAAATCAGCCCTCGACAACTTAACCGGTAGAAATTTTTTTTTTGAAAAAATCCCTAAGCCCCGGGGTCAAAATTTCAGAAAAAATCTGACTTTCGGGAATTCACTCAAAAATGGTGCCCAACGGTTGCAAATGCTCCCCTGAAAGGTTTGGCCGTCGAAACAGAAGGATTTTTATCACAGGACAAGAAATCAGCCCTCGACAACTTAACCGGCAGAAATTTTTTTTTAAAAAAAAATCCCTAAACCGGGGTCACAATTTCATAAAAAATCTGACTTTCGGGAATTCACTCAAAAATGGTGCCCAACGGTTGCAAATGCTCCCCTGAAAGGTTTGGCCGTCGAAACAGAAGGCTTTTTATCACAGGACAAGAAATCAGCCCTCGACAACTTAACCGGCAGAATTTTTTTTTTTGAAAAAATCCCTAAGCCCCGGGGTCACAATTTCATAAAAAATCTGACTTTCGGGAATTCACTCAAAAATGGTGCCCAACGGTTGCAAATGCTCCGCTGAAAGGTTTGGCGCTCGAAACAGAAGGCTTTTTATCACAGGACAAGAAATCAGAGCTCGAGAACTTAACTGGCAGAAAAATTTTTTTTTGAAAAAATCCCTAAGCCCCGGGGTCACAGTTTCAGAAAAAATCTGACTTCACGGTAATTCACTCAAAAATGGTGCCCAACGGTTGCAAATGCTCCCCTGAAAGGTTTGGCCGTCGAAACAGAAGGCTTTTTATCACAGGACAAGAAATCAGCCCTCGACAACTTAACCGGCAGAAATTTTTTTTTTGAAAAAATCCCTAAGCCCCGGGGTCACAATTTCAGAAAAAATCTGACTTTCGGAAATTCACTCAAAAATGGTGCCCAATGGTTGCAAATGCTCCCCTGAAAGGTTTGGCGGTCGAAACAGAAGGCTTTTTATCACAGGACAAGAAATCAGCCCTCGACAACTTAACCGGTAGAAATTTTTTTTAAAAAAAATCCCTAAGCCCCGGGGTCACAATTTCAGAAAAAATCTGACTTTCGGGAATTAACTCAAAAATGGTGCCCAACGGTTGCAAATGCTCCCCTGAAAGGTTTGGCCGTCGAAACAGAAGGCTTTTTATCACAGGACAAGAAATCAGCACTCGACAACTTAACCGGCAGAAATTTTTTTTTTCAAAAAATCCCTAAGCCCCGGGGTCACAATTTCAGAAAAAATCTGACTTTTGGGAATTCACTCAAAAATGGTGCCCAACGGTTGCCAATGGTCCCCTGAAAGGTTTGGCCGTCGAAACAGAAGGCTTTTTATCACAGGACAAGAAATCAGCCCTCGACAACTTAACCGGCAGAAATTTTTTTTTTGAAAAAATCCCTAAGCCCCGGGGTCACAATTTCAGAAAAAATCTGACTTTCGGGAATTCACTCAAAAATGGTGCCCAACGGTTGCAGATGCTCCCCTGAAAGGTTTGGTGGTCGAAACAGAAGGCTTTTTATCACAGGACAAGAAATCAGAGCTCGACAACTTAACCGGCAGAAATTTTTTTTTTGAAAAAATCCCTAAGCCCCGGGGTCACAATTTCAGAAAAAATCTGACTTTCGGAAATTCACTCAAAAATGGTGCCCAACGGTTGCAAATGCTCCCCTGAAAGGTTTGGCGGTCGAAACAGAAGGCTTTTTATCACAGGACAAGAAATCAGCCCTCGACAACTTAACCGGTAGAAATTTTTTTTTTGAAAAAATCCCTAAGCCCCGGGGTCAAAATTTCAGAAAAAATCTGACTTTCGGGAATTCACTCAAAAATGGTGCCCAACGGTTGCAAATGCTCCCCTGAAAGGTTTGGCCGTCGAAACAGAAGGCTTTTTATCACAGGACAAGAAATCAGCCCTCGACAACTTAACCGGCAGAATTTTTTTTTTTGAAAAAATCCCTAAGCCCCGGGGTCACAATTTCAGAAAAAATCTGACTTTCGGGAATTCACTCAAAAATGGTGCCCAACGGTTGCAAATGCTCCCCTGAAAGGTTTGGCGGTCGAAACAGAAGGCTTTTTATCACAGGACAAGAAATCAGCCCTCAACAACTTAACCGGCAGAAATTTTTTTTTTGAAAAAATCCCTAAGCCCCGGGGTCACAATTTCAGAAAAAATCTGACTTTCGGGAATTCACTCAAAAATGGTGCCCAACGGTTGCAAATGCTCCCCTGAAAGGTTTCGCCGTCGAAACAGAAGGCTTTTTATCACAGGACAAGAAATCAGACCTCGAGAACTTAACCGGCAGAAAAATATTTTTTTGAAAAAATCCCTAAGCCCCGGGGTCACAATTTCATAAAAAATCTGACTTTCGGGAATTCACTCAAAAATGGTGCCCAACGGTTCCAAATGCTCCCCTGAAAGGTTTGGCCGTCGAAACAGAAGGCTTTTTATCACAGGACAAGAAATCAGCCCTCGACAACTTAACCGGCAGAAATTTTGTTTTTGAAAAAAACCCTAAGCCGGGGTCACAATTTCATAAAAAATCTGACTTTCGGGAATTCACTCAAAAATGGTGCCCAACGGTTGCAATTGCTCCCCTGAAAGGTTTGGCGGTCGAAACAGAAGGCTTTTTATCACAGGACAAGAAATCAGCCTTCGATAACTTAACCGGCAGAAATTTTTTTTTTGAAAAAATCCCTAAGCCCCGGGGTCACAATTTCAGAAAAAATCTGACTTTCGGGAATTCACTCAAAAATGGTGCCCAACGGTTGCAAATGCTCCCCTGAAAGGTTTGGCGGTCGAAACAGAAGGCTTTTTATCACAGGACAAGAAATCAGCCCTCGATAACTTAACCGGCAGAAATTTTTTTTTTGAAAAAATCCCTAAGCCCCGGGGTCACAATTTCAGAAAAAATCTGACTTTCGGGAATTCACTCAAAAATGGTGCCCAACAGTTGCAAATGCTCCCCTGAAAGGTTTGGCGGTCGAAACAGAAGGCTTTTTATCACAGGACAAGAAATCAGCCCTCGATAACTTAACCGGCAGAAATTTTTTTTTTTGAAAAAATCCCTAAGCCCCGGGGTCACAATTTCAGAAAAAATCTGACTTTCAGGAATTCACTCAAAAATGGTGCCCAACGGTTGCCAATGCTCCCCTGAAAGGTTTGGCGGTCGAAACAGAAGGCTTTTTATCACAGGGCAAGAAATCAGACCTCGAGAACTTAGCCGGCAGAAAAATATTTTTTTGAAAAAATCCCTAAGCCCCGGGGTCACAATTTCAGAAAAAATCTGACTTCACGGGAATTCACTCAAAAATGGTGCCCAACGGTTGCAAATGCTCCCCTGAAAGGTTTGGCCGTCGAAACAGAAGGATTTTTATCACAGGACAAGAAATCAGCCCTCGACAACTTAACCGGCAGAAATTTTTTTTAAAAAAAAAATCCCTAAACCGGGGTCACAATTTCATAAAAAATCTGACTTTCGGGAATTCACTCAAAAATGGTGCCCAACGGTTGCAAATGCTCCCCTGAAAGGTTTGGCGGTCGAAACAGAAGGCTTTTTATCACAGGACAAGAAATCAGCCCTCGACAACTTAACCGGTAGAAATTTTTTTTAAAAAAAATCCCTAAGCCCCGGGGTCACAATTTCAGAAAAAATCTGACTTTCGGGAATTAACTCAAAAATGGTGCCCAACGGTTGCAAATGCTCCCCTGAAAGGTTTGGCCGTCGAAACAGAAGGCTTTTTATCACAGGACAAGAAATCAGCCCTCGACAACTTAACCGGCAGAAATTTTTTTTTTCAAAAAATCCCTAAGCCCCGGGGTCACAATTTCAGAAAAAATCTGACTTTTGGGAATTCACTCAGAAATGGTGCCCAACGGTTGCCAATGGTCCCCTGAAAGGTTTGGCCGTCGAAACAGAAGGCTTTTTATCACAGGACAAGAAATCAGCCCTCGACAACTTAACCGGCAGAAATTTTTTTTTTGAAAAAATCCCTAAGCCCCGGGGTCACAATTTCAGAAAAAATCTGACTTTCGGAAATTCACTCAAAAATGGTGCCCAACGGTTGCAAATGCTCCCCTGAAAGGTTTCGCCGTCGAAACAGAAGGCTTTTTATCACAGGACAAGAAATCAGACCTCGAGAACTTAACCGGCAGAAAAATATTTTTTTGAAAAAATCCCTAAGCCCCGGGGTCACAATTTCATAAAAAATCTGACTTTCGGTAATTCACTCAAAAATGGTGCCCAACGGTTCCAAATGCTCCCCTGAAAGGTTTGGCCGTCGAAACAGAAGGCTTTTTATCACAGGACAAGAAATCAGCCCTCGACAACTTAACCGGCAGAAATTTTGTTTTTGAAAAAAACCCTAAGCCGGGGTCACAATTTCATAAAAAATCTGACTTTCGGGAATTCACTCAAAAATGGTGCCCAACGGTTGCAAATGCTCCCCTGAAAGGTTTGGCGGTCGAAACAGAAGGCTTTTTATCACAGGACAAGAAATCAGCCTTCGATAACTTAACCGGCAGAAATTTTTTTTTGAAAAAATCCCTAAGCCCCGGGGTCACAATTTCAGAAAAAATCTGACTTTCGGGAATTCACTCAAAAATGGTGCCCAACGGTTGCAGATGCTCCCCTGAAAGGTTTGGCGGTCGAAACAGAAGGCTTTTTATCACAGGACAAGAAATCAGAGCTCGAGAACTTAATCGGCAGAAAATTTTTTTTTTGAAAAAATCCCTAAGCCCCGGGGTCACAATTTCAGAAAAAATCTGACTTTCGGGAATTCACTCAAAAATGGTGCCCAACGGTTGCAAATGCTCCCCTGAAAGGTTTGGCTGTCGAAACAGAAGGCTTTTTATCACAGGACAAGAAATCAGCCCTCGATAACTTAACCGGCAGAAATTTTTTTTTTCAAAAAAAACCCTAAGCCCCGGGGTCACAATTTCAGAAAAAATCTGACTTTCGGGAATTCACTCAAAAATGGTGCCCAACGGTTGCAAATGCTCCCCTCAAAGGTTTGGCGGTCGAAACAGAAGGCTTTTTATCACAGGACAAGAAATCAGCCCTCGATAACTTAACCGGCAGAAATTTTTTTTTTTGAAAAAATCCCTAAGCCCCGGGGTCACAATTTCAGAAAAAATCTGACTTTCAGGAATTCACTCAAAAATGGTGCCCAACGGTTGCAAATGCTCCCCTGAAAGGTTTGGCCGTCGAAACAGAAGGATTTTTATCACAGGACAAGAAATCAGCCCTCGACAACTTAACCTGCAGAAATTTTTTTTTTAAAAAAAATCCCTAAACCGGGGTCACAATTTCATAAAAAATCTGACTTTCGGGAATTCACTCAAAAATGGTGCCCAACGGTTGCAAATGCTCCCCTGAAAGGTTTGGCCGTCGAAACAGAAGGCTTTTTATCACAGGACAAGAAATCAGCCCTCGACAACTTAACCGGCAGAATTTTTTTTTTTGAAAAAATCCCTAAGCCCCGGGGTCACAATTTCATAAAAAATCTGACTTTCGGGAATTCACTCAAAAATGGTGCCCAACGGTTGCAAATGCTCCGCTGAAAGGTTTGGCGCTCGAAACAGAAGGCTTTTTATCACAGGACAAGAAATCAGAGCTCGAGAACTTAACTGGCAGAAAAATTTTTTTTTGAAAAAATCCCTAAGCCCCGGGGTCACAGTTTCAGAAAAAATCTGACTTCACGGGAATTCACTCAAAAATGGTGCCCAACGGTTGCAAATGCTCCCCTGAAAGGTTTGGCCGTCGAAACAGAAGGCTTTTTATCACAGGACAAGAAATCAGCCCTCGACAACTTAACCGGCAGAAATTTTTTTTTTTGAAAAAATCCCTAAGCCCCGGGGTCACAATTTCAGAAAAAATCTGACTTTCGGAAATTCACTCAAAAATGGTGCCCAATGGTTGCAAATGCTCCCCTGAAAGGTTTGGCGGTCGAAACAGAAGGCTTTTTATCACAGGACAAGAAATCAGCCCTCGACAACTTAACCGGTAGAAATTTTTTTTAAAAAAAATCCCTAAGCCCCGGGGTCACAATTTCAGAAAAAATCTGACTTTCGGGAATTAACTCAAAAATGGTGCCCAACGGTTGCAAATGCTCCCCTGAAAGGTTTGGCCGTCGAAACAGAAGGCTTTTTATCACAGGACAAGAAATCAGCCCTCGACAACTTAACCGGCAGAAATTTTTTTTTTCAAAAAATCCCTAAGCCCCGGGGTCACAATTTCAGAAAAAATCTGACTTTTGGGAATTCACTCAAAAATGGTGCCCAACGGTTGCCAATGGTCCCCTGAAAGGTTTGGCCGTCGAAACAGAAGGCTTTTTATCACAGGACAAGAAATCAGCCCTCGACAACTTAACCGGCAGAAATTTTTTTTTTGAAAAAATCCCTAAGCCCCGGGGTCACAATTTCAGAAAAAATCTGACTTTCGGGAATTCACTCAAAAATGGTGCCCAACGGTTGCAGATGCTCCCCTGAAAGGTTTGGTGGTCGAAACAGAAGGCTTTTTATCACAGGACAAGAAATCAGAGCTCGACAACTTAACCGGCAGAATTTTTTTTTTTGAAAAAATCCCTAAGCCCCGGGGTCACAATTTCAGAAAAAATCTGACTTTCGGAAATTCACTCAAAAATGGTGCCCAACGGTTGCAAATGCTCCCCTGAAAGGTTTGGCGGTCGAAACAGAAGGCTTTTTATCACAGGACAAGAAATCAGCCCTCGACAACTTAACCGGTAGAAATTTTTTTTTTGAAAAAATCCCTAAGCCCCGGGGTCAAAATTTCAGAAAAAATCTGACTTTCGGGAATTCACTCAAAAATGGTGCCCAACGGTTGCAAATGCTCCCCTGAAAGGTTTGGCCGTCGAAACAGAAGGCTTTTTATCACAGGACAAGAAATCAGCCCTCGACAACTTAACCGGCAGAATTTTTTTTTTTGAAAAAATCCCTAAGCCCCGGGGTCACAATTTCAGAAAAAATCTGACTTTCGGGAATTCACTCAAAAATGGTGCCCAACGGTTGCAAATGCTCCCCTGAAAGGTTTGGCGGTCGAAACAGAAGGCTTTTTATCACAGGACAAGAAATCAGCCCTCAACAACTTAACCGGCAGAAATTTTTTTTTTGAAAAAATCCCTAAGCCCCGGGGTCACAATTTCAGAAAAAATCTGACTTTCGGGAATTCACTCAAAAATGGTGCCCAACGGTTGCAAATGCTCCCCTGAAAGGTTTCGCCGTCGAAACAGAAGGCTTTTTATCACAGGACAAGAAATCAGACCTCGAGAACTTAACCGGCAGAAAAATATTTTTTTGAAAAAATCCCTAAGCCCCGGGGTCACAATTTCATAAAAAATCTGACTTTCGGGAATTCACTCAAAAATGGTGCCCAACGGTTGCAAATGCTCCCCTGAAAGGTTTGGCGGTCGAAACAGAAGGCTTTTTATCACAGGACAAGAAATCAGCCCTCGACAACTTAACCGGCAGAAATTTTGTTTTTGAAAAAAACCCTAAGCCGGGGTCACAATTTCATAAAAAATCTGACTTTCGGGAATTCACTCAAAAATGGTGCCCAACGGTTGCAATTGCTCCCCTGAAAGGTTTGGCGGTCGAAACAGAAGGCTTTTTATCACAGGACAAGAAATCAGCCTTCGATAACTTAACCGGCAGAAATTTTTTTTTTGAAAAAATCCCTAAGCCCCGGGGTCACAATTTCAGAAAAAATCTGACTTTCGGGAATTCACTCAAAAATGGTGCCCAACGGTTGCAAATGCTCCGCTGAAAGGTTTGGCGCTCGAAACAGAAGGCTTTTTATCACAGGACAAGAAATCAGAGCTCGATAACTTAACCGGCAGAAATTTTTTTTTTGAAAAAATCCCTAAGCCCCGGGGTCACAATTTCAGAAAAAATCTGACTTCACGGGAATTCACTCAAAAATGGTGCCCAACGGTTGCAAATGCTCCCCTGAAAGGTTTGGCCGTCGAAACAGAAGGCTTTTTATCACAGGACAAGAAATCAGCCCTCGACAACTTAACCGGCAGAAATTTTTTTTTTGAAAAAATCCCTAAGCCCCGGGGTCACAATTTCAGAAAAAATCTGACTTTTGGGAATTCACTCAGAAATGGTGCCCAACGGTTGCCAATGGTCCCCTGAAAGGTTTGGCCGTCGAAACAGAAGGCTTTTTATCACAGGACAAGAAATCAGCCCTCGACAACTTAACCGGCAGAAATTTTTTTTTTGAAAAAATCCCTAAGCCCCGGGGTCACAATTTCAGAAAAAATCTGACTTTCGGGAATTCACTCAAAAATGGTGCCCAACGGTTGCAGATGCTCCCCTGAAAGGTTTGGTGGTCGAAACAGAAGGCTTTTTATCACAGGACAAGAAATCAGAGCTCGACAACTTAACCGGCAGAAATTTTTTTTTTGAAAAAATCCCTAAGCCCCGGGGTCACAATTTCAGAAAAAATCTGACTTTCGGAAATTCACTCAAAAATGGTGCAAAACGGTTGCAAATGCTCCCCTGAAAGGTTTGGCGGTCGAAACAGAAGGCTTTTTATCACAGGACAAGAAATCAGCCCTCGACAACTTAACCGGTAGAAATTTTTTTTTTGAAAAAATCCCTAAGCCCCGGGGTCAAAATTTCAGAAAAAATCTGACTTTCGGGAATTCACTCAAAAATGGTGCCCAACGGTTGCAAATGCTCCCCTGAAAGGTTTGGCCGTCGAAACAGAAGGCTTTTTATCACAGGACAAGAAATCAGCCCTCGACAACTTAACCGGCAGAATTTTTTTTTTTGAAAAAATCCCTAAGCCCCGGGGTCACAATTTCAGAAAAAATCTGACTTTCGGGAATTCACTCAAAAATGGTGCCCAACGGTTGCAAATGCTCCCCTGAAAGGTTTGGCGGTCGAAACAGAAGGCTTTTTATCACAGGACAAGAAATCAGCCCTCGACAACTTAACCGGTAGAAATTTTTTTTTTGAAAAAATCCCTAAGCCCCGGGGTCAAAATTTCAGAAAAAATCTGACTTTCGGGAATTCACTCAAAAATGGTGCCCAACGGTTGCAAATGCTCCCCTGAAAGGTTTGGCCGTCGAAACAGAAGGCTTTTTATCACAGGACAAGAAATCAGCCCTCGACAACTTAACCGGCAGAATTTTTTTTTTTGAAAAAATCCCTAAGCCCCGGGGTCACAATTTCAGAAAAAATCTGACTTTCGGAAATTCACTCAAAAATGGTGCAAAACGGTTGCAAATGCTCCCCTGAAAGGTTTGGCGGTCGAAACAGAAGGCTTTTTATCACAGGACAAGAAATCAGCCCTCGACAACTTAACCGGTAGAAATTTTTTTTTTGAAAAAATCCCTAAGCCCCGGGGTCAAAATTTCAGAAAAAATCTGACTTTCGGGAATTCACTCAAAAATGGTGCCCAACGGTTGCAAATGCTCCCCTGAAAGGTTTGGCCGTCGAAACAGAAGGCTTTTTATCACAGGACAAGAAATCAGCCCTCGACAACTTAACCGGCAGAATTTTTTTTTTTGAAAAAATCCCTAAGCCCCGGGGTCACAATTTCAGAAAAAATCTGACTTTCGGGAATTCACTCAAAAATGGTGCCCAACGGTTGCAAATGCTCCCCTGAAAGGTTTGGCGGTCGAAACAGAAGGCTTTTTATCACAGGACAAGAAATCAGCCCTCGACAACTTAACCGGTAGAAATTTTTTTTTTGAAAAAATCCCTAAGCCCCGGGGTCAAAATTTCAGAAAAAATCTGACTTTCGGGAATTCACTCAAAAATGGTGCCCAACGGTTGCAAATGCTCCCCTGAAAGGTTTGGCCGTCGAAACAGAAGGCTTTTTATCACAGGACAAGAAATCAGCCCTCGACAACTTAACCGGCAGAATTTTTTTTTTTGAAAAAATCCCTAAGCCCCGGGGTCACAATTTCAGAAAAAATCTGACTTTCGGGAATTCACTCAAAAATGGTGCCCAACGGTTGCAAATGCTCCCCTGAAAGGTTTGGCGGTCGAAACAGAAGGCTTTTTATCACAGGACAAGAAATCAGCCCTCAACAACTTAACCGGCAGAAATTTTTTTTTTGAAAAAATCCCTAAGCCCCGGGGTCACAATTTCAGAAAAAATCTGACTTTCGGGAATTCACTCAAAAATGGTGCCCAACGGTTGCAAATGCTCCCCTGAAAGGTTTCGCCGTCGAAACAGAAGGCTTTTTATCACAGGACAAGAAATCAGACCTCGAGAACTTAACCGGCAGAAAAATATTTTTTTGAAAAAATCCCTAAGCCCCGGGGTCACAATTTCATAAAAAATCTGACTTTCGGGAATTCACTCAAAAATGGTGCCCAACGGTTCCAAATGCTCCCCTGAAATGTTTGGCCGTCGAAACAGAAGGCTTTTTATCACAGGACAAGAAATCAGCCCTCGACAACTTAACCGGCAGAAATTTTGTTTTTGAAAAAAACCCTAAGCCGGGGTCACAATTTCATAAAAAATCTGACTTTCGGGAATTCACTCAAAAATGGTGCCCAACGGTTGCAATTGCTCCCCTGAAAGGTTTGGCGGTCGAAACAGAAGGCTTTTTATCACAGGACAAGAAATCAGCCTTCGATAACTTAACCGGCAGAAATTTTTTTTTTGAAAAAATCCCTAAGCCCCGGGGTCACAATTTCAGAAAAAATCTGACTTTCGGGAATTCACTCAAAAATGGTGCCCAACGGATGCAAATGCTCCCCTGAAAGGTTTGGCGGTCGAAACAGAAGGCTTTTTATCACAGGACAAGAAATCAGCCCTCGATAACTTAACCGGCAGAAATTTGTTTTTTGAAAAAATCCCCAAGCCCCGGGGTCACAATTTCAGAAAAAATCTGACTTTCGGGAATTCACTCAAAAATGGTGCCCAACGGTTGCAAATGCTCCCCTGAAAGGTTTGGCGGTCGAAACATAAGGCTTTTTATCACAGGACAAGAAATCAGCCCTCGATAACTTAACCGGCAGAATTTTTTTTTTTTGAAAAAATCCCTAAGCCCCGGGGTCACAATTTCAGAAAAAATCTGACTTTCAGGAATTCACTCAAAAATGGTGCCCAACGGTTGCAAATGCTCCCCTGAAAGGTTTGGCGGTCGAAACAGAAGGCTTTTTATCACAGGGCAAGAAATCAGACCTCGAGAACTTAGCCGGCAGAAAAATATTTTTTTGAAAAAATCCCTAAGCCCCGGGGTCACAATTTCAGAAAAAATCTGACTTCACGGGAATTCACTCAAAAATGGTGCCCAACGGTTGCAAATGCTCCCCTGAAAGGTTTGGCCGTCGAAACAGAAGGCTTTTTATCACAGGGCAAGAAATCAGACCTCGAGAACTTAGCCGGCAGAAAAATATTTTTTTGAAAAAATCCCTAAGCCCCGGGGTCACAATTTCAGAAAAAATCTGACTTCACGGGAATTCACTCAAAAATGGTGCCCAACGGTTGCAAATGCTCCCCTGAAAGGTTTGGCCGTCGAAACAGAAGGATTTTTATCACAGGACAAGAAATCAGCCCTCGATAACTTAACCGGCAGAAATTTTTTTTTTGAAAAAATCCCTAAGCCCCGGGGTCACAATTTCATAAAAAATCTGACTTTCGGGAATTCACTCAAAAATGGTGCCCAACGGTTGCAAATGCTCCCCTGAAAGGTTTGGCGGTCGAAACAGAAGGCTTTTTATCACAGGACAAGAAATCAGCCCTCGACAACTTAACCGGCAGAAATTTTTTTTTTGAAAAAATCCCTAAGCCCCGGGGTCACAATTTCAGAAAAAATCTGACTTTCGGAAATTCACTCAAAAATGGTGCCCAATGGTTGCAAATGCTCCCCTGAAAGGTTTGGCGGTCGAAACAGAAGGCTTTTTATCACAGGACAAGAAATCAGCCCTCGATAACTTAACCGGCAGAAATTTTTTTTTTCAAAAAATCCCTAAGCCCCGGGGTCACAATTTCAGAAAAAATCTGACTTTCGGGAATTAACTCAAAAATGGTGCCCAACGGTTGCAAATGCTCCCCTGAAAGGTTTGGCCGTCGAAACAGAAGGCTTTTTATCACAGGACAAGAAATCAGAGCTCGAGAACTTAACCGGCAGAAATTTTTTTTTTGAAAAAATCCCTAAGCCCCGGGGTCACAATTTCAGAAAAAATCTGACTTTCGGGAATTCACTCAAAAATGCTGCCCAACGGTTGCAAATGCTCCCCTGAAAGGTTTGGCCGTCGAAACAGAAGGCTTTTTATCACAGGACAAGAAATCAGCCCTCGACAACTTAACCGGCAGAATTTTTTTTTTTGAAAAAATCCCTAAGCCCCGGGGTCACAATTTCAGAAAAAATCTGACTTTCGGGAATTCACTCAAAAATGGTGCCCAACGGTTGCAAATGCTCCCCTGAAAGGTTTGGCCGTCGAAACAGAAGGCTTTTTATCACAGGACAAGAAATCAGAGCTCGAGAACTTAATCGGCAGAAAATTTTTTTTTTGAAAAAATCCCTAAGCCCCGGGGTCACAATTTCAGAAAAAATCTGACTTTCGGGAATTCACTCAAAAATGGTGCCCAACGGTTGCAAATGCTCCCCTGAAAGGTTTGGCGGTCGAAACAGAAGGCTTTTTATCACAGGACAAGAAATCAGCCCTCGATAACTTAACCGGCAGAAATTTTTTTTTTGAAAAAATCCCTAAGCCCCGGGGTCACAATTTCAGAAAAAATCTGACTTTCGGGAATTCACTCAAAAATGGTGCCCAACGGTTGCAAATGCTCCCCTGAAAGGTTTGGCGGTCGAAACAGAAGGCTTTTTATCACAGGACAAGAAATCAGCCCTCGATAACTTAACCGGCAGAAATTTTTTTTTTTGAAAAAATCCCTAAGCCCCGGGGTCACAATTTCAGAAAAAATCTGACTTTCAGGAATTCACTCAAAAATGGTGCCCAACGGTTGCAAATGCTCCCCTGAAAGGTTTGGCGGTCGAAACAGAAGGCTTTTTATCACAGGGCAAGAAATCAGAGCTCGAGAACTTAATCGGCAGAAATTTTTTTTTTGAAAAAATCCCTAAGCCCCGGGGTCACAATTTCAGAAAAAATCTGACTTCACGGGAATTCACTCAAAAATGGTGCCCAACGGTTGCAAATGCTCCCCTGAAAGGTTTGGCCGTCGAAACAGAAGGGTTTTTATCACAGGACAAGAAATCAGCCCTCGATAACTTAACCGGCAGAAATTTTTTTTTTGAAAAAATCCCTAAGCCCCGGGGTCACAATTTCATAAAAAATCTGACTTTCGGGAATTCACTCAAAAATGGTGCCCAACGGTTGCAAATGCTCCCCTGAAAGGTTTGGCGGTCGAAACAGAAGGCTTTTTATCACAGGACAAGAAATCAGCCCTCGATAACTTAACCGGCAGAAATTTTTTTTTTTGAAAAAATCCCTAAGCCCCGGGGTCACATTTTCAGAAAAAATCTGACTTTCAGGAATTCACTCAAAAATGGTGCCCAACGGTTGCAAATGCTCCCCTGAAAGGTTTGGCCGTCGAAACAGAAGGCTTTTTATCACAGGGCAAGAAATCAGACCTCGAGAACTTAGCCGGCAGAAAAATATTTTTTTGAAAAAATCCCTAAGCCCCGGGGTCACAATTTCATAAAAAATCTGACTTTCGGGAATTCACTCAAAAATGGTGCCCAACGGTTGCAAATGCTCCGCTGAAAGGTTTGGCGCTCGAAACAGAAGGCTTTTTATCACAGGACAAGAAATCAGAGCTCGAGAACTTAACCGGCAGAAAAAAATTTTTTTGAAAAAATCCCTAAGCCCCGGGGTCACAGTTTCAGAAAAAATCTGACTTCACGGTAATTCACTCAAAAATGGTGCCCAACGGTTGCAAATGCTCCCCTGAAAGGTTTGGCCGTCGAAACAGAAGGCTTTTTATCACAGGACAAGAAATCAGAGCTCGAGAACTTAACCGGCAGAAATTTTTTTTTTGAAAAAATCCCTAAGCCCCGGGGTCACAATTTCAGAAAAAATCTGACTTTCGGGAATTCACTCAAAAATGCTGCCCAACGGTTGCAAATGCTCCCCTGAAAGGTTTGGCCGTCGAAACAGAAGGCTTTTTATCACAGGACAAGAAATCAGCCCTCGACAACTTAACCGGCAGAATTTTTTTTTTTGAAAAAATCCCTAAGCCCCGGGGTCACAATTTCAGAAAAAATCTGACTTTCGGGAATTCACTCAAAAATGGTGCCCAACGGTTGCAAATGCTCCCCTGAAAGGTTTGGCGGTCGAAACAGAAGGCTTTTTATCACAGGACAAGAAATCAGCCCTCAACAACTTAACCGGCAGAAATTTTTTTTTTGAAAAATCCCTAAGCCCCGGGGTCACAATTTCAGAAAAAATCTGACTTTCGGGAATTCACTCAAAAATGGTGCCCAACGGTTGCAAATGCTCCCCTGAAAGGTTTCGCCGTCGAAACAGAAGGCTTTTTATCACAGGACAAGAAATCAGACCTCGAGAACTTAACCGGCAGAAAAATATTTTTTTGAAAAAATCCCTAAGCCCCGGGGTCACAATTTCATAAAAAATCTGACTTTCGGTAATTCACTCAAAAATGGTGCCCAACGGTTCCAAATGCTCCCCTGAAAGGTTTGGCGGTCGAAACAGAAGGCTTTTTATCACAGGACAAGAAATCAGAGCTCGAGAACTTAATCGGCAGAAAATTTTTTTTTTGAAAAAATCCCTAAGCCCCGGGGTCACAATTTCAGAAAAAATCTGACTTTCGGGAATTCACTCAAAAATGGTGCCCAACGGTTGCAAATGCTCCCCTGAAAGGTTTGGCGGTCGAAACAGAAGGCTTTTTATCACAGGACAAGAAATCAGCCCTCGATAACTTAACCGGCAGAAATTTTTTTTTTGAAAAAATCCCTAAGCCCCGGGGTCACAATTTCAGAAAAAATCTGACTTTCGGGAATTCACTCAAAAATGGTGCCCAACGGTTGCAAATGCTCCCCTGAAAGGTTTGGCGGTCGAAACAGAAGGCTTTTTATCACAGGACAAGAAATCAGCCCTCGATAACTTAACCGGCAGAAATTTTTTTTTTTGAAAAAATCCCTAAGCCCCGGGGTCACAATTTCAGAAAAAATCTGACTTTCGGGAATTCACTCAAAAATGGTGCCCAACGGTTGCAAATGCTCCCCTGAAAGGTTTCGCCGTCGAAACAGAAGGCTTTTTATCACAGGACAAGAAATCAGACCTCGAGAACTTAACCGGCAGAAAAATATTTTTTTGAAAAAATCCCTAAGCCCCGGGGTCACAATTTCATAAAAAATCTGACTTTCGGTAATTCACTCAAAAATGGTGCCCAACGGTTCCAAATGCTCCCCTGAAAGGTTTGGCGGTCGAAACAGAAGGCTTTTTATCACAGGACAAGAAATCAGAGCTCGAGAACTTAATCGGCAGAAAATTTTTTTTTTGAAAAAATCCCTAAGCCCCGGGGTCACAATTTCAGAAAAAATCTGACTTTCGGGAATTCACTCAAAAATGGTGCCCAACGGTTGCAAATGCTCCCCTGAAAGGTTTGGCGGTCGAAACAGAAGGCTTTTTATCACAGGACAAGAAATCAGCCCTCGATAACTTAACCGGCAGAAATTTTTTTTTTGAAAAAATCCCTAAGCCCCGGGGTCACAATTTCAGAAAAAATCTGACTTTCGGGAATTCACTCAAAAATGGTGCCCAACGGTTGCAAATGCTCCCCTGAAAGGTTTGGCGGTCGAAACAGAAGGCTTTTTATCACAGGACAAGAAATCAGCCCTCGATAACTTAACCGGCAGAAATTTTTTTTTTTGAAAAAATCCCTAAGCCCCGGGGTCACAATTTCAGAAAAAATCTGACTTTCAGGAATTCACTCAAAAATGGTGCCCAACGGTTGCAAATGCTCCCCTGAAAGGTTTGGCGGTCGAAACAGAAGGCTTTTTATCACAGGGCAAGAAATCAGAGCTCGAGAACTTAATCGGCAGAAATTTTTTTTTTGAAAAAATCCCTAAGCCCCGGGGTCACAATTTCAGAAAAAATCTGACTTCACGGGAATTCACTCAAAAATGGTGCCCAACGGTTGCAAATGCTCCCCTGAAAGGTTTGGCCGTCGAAACAGAAGGATTTTTATCACAGGACAAGAAATCAGCCCTCGATAACTTAACCGGCAGAAATTTTTTTTTGAAAAAATCCCTAAGCCCCGGGGTCACAATTTCATAAAAAATCTGACTTTCGGGAATTCACTCAAAAATGGTGCCCAACGGTTGCAAATGCTCCCCTGAAAGGTTTGGCGGTCGAAACAGAAGGCTTTTTATCACAGGACAAGAAATCAGCCCTCGATAACTTAACCGGCAGAAATTTTTTTTTTCGAAAAAATCCCTAAGCCCCGGGGTCACATTTTCAGAAAAAATCTGACTTTCAGGAATTCACTCAAAAATGGTGCCCAACGGTTGCAAATGCTCCCCTGAAAGGTTTGGCCGTCGAAACAGAAGGCTTTTTATCACAGGGCAAGAAATCAGACCTCGAGAACTTAGCCGGCAGAAAAATATTTTTTTGAAAAAATCCCTAAGCCCCGGGGTCACAATTTCATTAAAAATCTGACTTTCGGGAATTCACTCAAAAATGGTGCCCAACGGTTGCAAATGCTCCGCTGAAAGGTTTGGCGCTCGAAACAGAAGGCTTTTTATCACAGGACAAGAAATCAGAGCTCGAGAACTTAACCGGCAGAAAAAATTTTTTTTGAAAAAATCCCTAAGCCCCGGGGTCACAGTTTCAGAAAAAATCTGACTTCACGGTAATTCACTCAAAAATGGTGCCCAACGGTTGCAAATGCTCCCCTGAAATGTTTGGCCGTCGAAACAGAAGGCTTTTTATCACAGGACAAGAAATCAGCCCTCGACAACTTAACCGGCAGAAATTTTTTTTTGAAAAAATCCCTAAGCCCCGGGGTCACAATTTCAGAAAAAATCTGACTTTCGGAAATTCACTCAAAAATGGTGCCCAATGGTTGCAAATGCTCCCCTGAAAGGTTTGGCGGTCGAAACAGAAGGCTTTTTATCACAGGACAAGAAATCAGCCCTCGACAACTTAACCGGTAGAAATTTTTTTTAAAAAAAATCCCTAAGCCCCGGGGTCACAATTTCAGAAAAAATCTGACTTTCGGGAATTAACTCAAAAATGGTGCCCAACGGTTGCAAATGCTCCCCTGAAAGGTTTGGCCGTCGAAACAGAAGGCTTTTTATCACAGGACAAGAAATCAGCCCTCGACAACTTAACCGGCAGAAATTTTTTTTTTCAAAAAATCCCTAAGCCCCGGGGTCACAATTTCAGAAAAAATCTGACTTTTGGGAATTCACTCAAAAATGGTGCCCAACGGTTGCCAATGGTCCCCTGAAAGGTTTGGCCGTCGAAACAGAAGGCTTTTTATCACAGGACAAGAAATCAGAGCTCGAGAACTTAACCGGCAGAAATTTTTTTTTTTAAAAAATCCCTAAGCCCCGGGGTCACAATTTCAGAAAAAATCTGACTTTCGGGAATTCACTCAAAAATGCTGCCCAACGGTTGCAAATGCTCCCCTGAAAGGTTTGGCCGTCGAAACAGAAGGCTTTTTATCACAGGACAAGAAATCAGCCCTCGACAACTTAACCGGCAGAAATTTTGTTTTTGAAAAAAACCCTAAGCCCCGGGGTCACAATTTCATAAAAAATCTGACTTTCGGGAATTCACTCAAAAATGGTGCCCAACGGTTGCAAATGCTCCCCTGAAAGGTTTGGCGGTCGAAACAGAAGGCTTTTTATCACAGGACAAGAAATCAGCCTTCGATAACTTAACCGGCAGAAATTTTTTTTTGAAAAAATCCCTAAGCCCCGGGGTCACAATTTCAGAAAAAATCTGACTTTCGGGAATTCACTCAAAAATGGTGCCCAACGGTTGCAGATGCTCCCCTGAAAGGTTTGGCGGTCGAAACAGAAGGCTTTTTATCACAGGACAAGAAATCAGAGCTCGAGAACTTAATCGGCAGAAAAAATTTTTTTTGAAAAAATCCCTAAGCCCCGGGGTCACAATTTCAGAAAAAATCTGACTTTCGGGAATTCACTCAAAAATGGTGCCCAACGGTTGCAAATGCTCCCCTGAAAGGTTTGGCGGTCGAAACAGAAGGCTTTTTATCACAGGACAAGAAATCAGCCCTCGATAACTTAACCGGCAGAAATTTTTTTTTTGAAAAAATCCCTAAGCCCCGGGGTCACAATTTCAGAAAAAATCTGACTTTCGGGAATTCACTCAAAAATGGTGCCCAACGGTTGCAAATGCTCCCCTGAAAGGTTTGGCGGTCGAAACAGAAGGCTTTTTATCACAGGACAAGAAATCAGCCCTCGATAACTTAACCGGCAGAAATTTTTTTTTTTGAAAAAATCCCTAAGCCCCGGGGTCACAATTTCAGAAAAAATCTGACTTTCAGGAATTCACTCAAAAATGGTGCCCAACGGTTGCAAATGCTCCCCTGAAAGGTTTGGCGGTCGAAACAGAAGGCTTTTTATCACAGGGCAAGAAATCAGACCTCGAGAACTTAGCCGGCAGAAAAATATTTTTTTGAAAAAATCCCTAAGCCCCGGGGTCACAATTTCAGAAAAAATCTGACTTCACGGGAATTCACTCAAAAATGGTGCCCAACGGTTGCAAATGCTCCCCTGAAAGGTTTGGCCGTCGAAACAGAAGGATTTTTATCACAGGACAAGAAATCAGCCCTCGATAACTTAACCGGCAGAAATTTTTTTTTTGAAAAAATCCCTAAGCCCCGGGGTCACAATTTCATAAAAAATCTGACTTTCGGGAATTCACTCAAAAATGGTGCCCAACGGTTGCAAATGCTCCCCTGAAAGGTTTGGCGGTCGAAACAGAAGGCTTTTTATCACAGGACAAGAAATCAGCCCTCGATAACTTAACCGGCAGAAATTTTTTTTTTTGAAAAAATCCCTAAGCCCCGGGGTCACAATTTCAGAAAAAATCTGACTTTCAGGAATTCACTCAAAAATGGTGCCCAACGGTTGCAAATGCTCCCCTGAAAGGTTTGGCCGTCGAAACAGAAGGCTTTTTATCACAGGGCAAGAAATCAGACCTCGAGAACTTAGCCGGCAGAAAAATATTTTTTTGAAAAAATCCCTAAGCCCCGGGGTCACAATTTCAGAAAAAATCTGACTTCACGGGAATTCACTCAAAAATGGTGCCCAACGGTTGCAAATGCTCCCCTGAAAGGTTTGGCCGTCGAAACAGAAGGATTTTTATCACAGGACAAGAAATCAGCCCTCGACAACTTAACCGGCAGAAATTTTTTTTTTTAAAAAAAATCCCTAAACCGGGGTCACAATTTCATAAAAAATCTGACTTTCGGGAATTCACTCAAAAATGGTGCCCAACGGTTGCAAATGCTCCCCTGAAAGGTTTGGCCGTCGAAACAGAAGGCTTTTTATCACAGGACAAGAAATCAGCCCTCGACAACTTAACCGGCAGAAATTTTTTTTTTGAAAAAATCCCTAAGCCCCGGGGTCACAATTTCATAAAAAATCTGACTTTCGGGAATTCACTCAAAAATGGTGCCCAACGGTTCCCAATGCTCCCCTGAAAGGTTTGGTGGTCAAAACAGAAGGCTTTTTATCACAGGACAAGAAATCAGAGCTCGAGAACTTAACCGGCAGAAAAAATTTTTTTTGAAAAAATCCCTAAGCCCCGGGGTCACAATTTCAGAAAAAATCTGACTTTCGGGAATTCACTCAAAAATGGTGCCCAACGGTTGCAAATGCTCCCCTGAAAGGTTTGGCCATCGAAACAGAAGGCTTTTTATCACAGGACAAGAAATCAGCCCTCGACAACTTAACCGGCAGAAAATTTTTTTTTGAAAAAATCCCTAAGCCCCGGGGTCACAATTTCAGAAAAAATCTGACTTTCGGAAATTCAATCAAAAATGGTGCCCAACGGTTGCAAATGCTCCCCTGAAAGGTTTGGCGGTCGAAACAGAAGGCTTTTTATCACAGGACAAGAAATCAGCCCTCGACAACTTAACCGGCAGAATTTTTTTTTTGGAAAAAATCCCTAAGCCCGGGGTCACAATTTCAGAAAAAATCTGACTTCACGGGAATTCACTCAAAAATGGTGCCCAACGGTTGCAAATGCTCCCCTGAAAGGTTTGGCCGTCGAAACAGAAGGATTTTTATCACAGGACAAGAAATCAGCCCTCGACAACTTAACCGGCAGAAATTTTTTTTTTAAAAAAAATCCCTAAACCGGGGTCACAATTTCATAAAAAATCTGACTTTCGGGAATTCACTCAAAAATGGTGCCCAACGGTTGCAAATGCTCCCCTGAAAGGTTTGGCCGTCGAAACAGAAGGCTTTTTATCACAGGACAAGAAATCAGCCCTCGACAACTTAACCGGCAGAAATTTTTTTTTTGAAAAAATCCCTAAGCCCCGGGGTCACAATTTCATAAAAAATCTGACTTTCGGGAATTCACTCAAAAATGGTGCCCAACGGTTCCCAATGCTCCCCTGAAAGGTTTGGTGGTCGAAACAGAAGGCTTTTTATCACAGGACAAGAAATCAGAGCTCGAGAACTTAACCGGCAGAAAAAAATTTTTTTGAAAAAATCCCTAAGCCCCGGGGTCACAATTTCAGAAAAAATCTGACTTTCGGGAATTCACTCAAAAATGGTGCCCAACGGTTGCAAATGCTCCCCTGAAAGGTTTGGCCATCGAAACAGAAGGCTTTTTATCACAGGACAAGAAATCAGCCCTCGACAACTTAACCGGCAGAAAATTTTTTTTTGAAAAAATCCCTAAGCCCCGGGGTCACAATTTCAGAAAAAATCTGACTTTCGGAAATTCACTCAAAAATGGTGCCCAACGGTTGCAAATGCTCCCCTGAAAGGTTTGGCGGTCGAAACAGAAGGCTTTTTATCACAGGACAAGAAATCAGCCCTCGACAACTTAACCGGCAGAATTTTTTTTTTGGAAAAAATCCCTAAGCCCGGGGTCACAATTTCAGAAAAAATCTGACTTTCGGTAATTCACTCAAAAATGGTGCCCAACGGTTGCAAATGCTCCCCTGAAAGGTTTGGCCGTCGAAACAGAAGGCTTTTTATCACAGGACAAGAAATCAGCCCTCAACAACTTAACCGGCAGAAAATTTTTTTTTGAAAAAATCCCTAAGCCCCGGGGTCACAATTTCAGAAAAAATCTGACTTTCGGGAATTCACTCAAAAATGGTGCCCAACGGTTGCAAATGCTCCCCTGAAAGGTTTGGCCTTCGAAACAGAAGGCTTTTTATCACAGGACAAGAAATCAGAGCTCGAGAACTTAACCGGCAGAAAAATATTTTTTTGAAAAAATCCCTAAGCCCCGGGGTCACAATTTCATAAAAAATCTGACTTTCGGGAATTCACTCAAAAATGGTGCCCAAAGGTTGCAAATGCTCCCCTGAAAGGTTTGGCCGTCGAAACAGAAGGCTTTTTATCACAGGACAAGAAATCAGCCCTCGACAACTTAACCGGCCGAAATTTTTTTTTTGAAAAAATCCCTGAGCCCCGGGGTCACAATTTCATAAAAAATCTGACTTGCGGGAATTCACTCAAAAATGGTGCCCAACGGTTGCCAATGCTCCCCTGAAAGGTTTGGCGGTCGAAACCGAAGGCTTTTTATCACAGGACAAGAAATCAGCCCTCGACAACTTAACCGGTAGAAATTTTTTTTTTGAAAAAATCCCTAAGCCCCGGGGTCACAATTTCATAAAAAATCTGACTTTCGGGAATTCACTCAGAAATGGTGCCCAACGGTTGCAAATGCTCCCCTGAAAGGTTTGGCCGTCGAAACAGAAGGCTTTTTATCACAGGACAAGAAATCAGCCCTCGACAACTTAACCGGCAGAAATTTTTTTTTTGAAAAAATCCCTAAGCCCCGGGGTCACAATTTCATAAAAAATCTGACTTTCGGGAATTCACTCAAAAATGGTGCCCAACGGTTGCAAATGCTCCCCTGAAAGGTTTGGCGCTCGAAACAGAAGGCTTTTTATCACAGGACATGAAATCAGCCCTCGACAACTTAACCGGCAGAAAAATATTTTTTTGAAAAAATCCCTAAGCCCCTGGGTCACAATTTCAGAAAAAATCTGACTTTCGGGAATTCACTCAAAAATGGTGCCCAACAGTTGCAGATGCTCCCCTGAAAGGTTTGGTGGTCGAAACAGAAGGCTTTTTATCACAGGACAAGAAATCAGAGCTCGAGAACTTAACCGGCAGAAAAAAATTTTTTTGAAAAAATCCCTAAGCCCCGGGGTCACAATTTCAGAAAAAATCTTACTTTCGGGAATTCACTCAAAAATGGTGCCCAGCGGTTGCAAATGCTCCCCTGAAAGGTTTGGCCGTCGAAACAGAAGGCTTTTTATCACAGGACAAGAAATCAGCCCTCGACAACTTAACCGGCAGAAATTTTTTTTTTGAAAAAATCCCTAAGCCCCGGGGTCACAATGTCATAAAAAAACTGACTTTCGGGAATTCACTCAAAAATGGTGCCCAACGGTTGCAAATGCTCCCCTGAAAGGTTTGGCGCTCGAAACAGAAGGCTTTTTATCACAGGACAAGAAATCAGCCCTCAAGAACTTGGCTGGCAGAAATTTTTTTTTAAAAAAAAAAATCCCTAAGTCCCGGGGTCACAATTTCAGAAAAAATCTGACTTTCGGGAATTCACTCAAAAATGGTGCCCAACGGTTGCAGATGCTCTCCTGAAAGGTTTGGCGGTCGAAACAGAAGGCTTTTTATCACAGGACAAGAAATCAGAGCTCGAGAACTTAACCGGCAGAATTTTTTTTTTAAAAAAAAATCCCTAAGCCCCGGGGTCACAATTTCATAAAAAATCTGACTTTCGGGAATTCACTCAAAAATGGTGCCCAACGGTTGCAAATGCTCCCCTGAAAGGTTTGGCGCTCGAAATAGAAGGCTTTTTATCACAGGACAAGAAATCAGCCCTCGATAACTTAACCGGCAGAAATTTTTTTTTTGAAAAAATCCCTAAGCCCCGGGGTCACAATTTCATAAAAAATCTGACTTTCGGGAATTCACTCAAAAATGGTGCCCAACGGTTGCAAATGCTCCCCTGAAAGGTTTGGCCGTCGAAACAGAAGGCTTTTTATCACAGGACAAGAAATCAGCCCTCGACAACTTAACCGGCAGAAATTTTTTTTTTGAAAAAATCCCTAAGCCCCGGGGTCACAATTTCAGAAAAAATCTGACTTTCGGAAATTCACTCAAAAATGGTGGCCAACGGTTGCAAATGCTCCCCTGAAAGGTTTGGCGCTCGAAACAGAAGGCTTTTTATCACAGGACAAGAAATCAGAGCTCGAGAACTTAACCGGCAGAAAAATTTTTTTTTGAAAAAATCCCTAAGCCCCGGGGTCACAATTTCAGAAAAAATCTGACTTTCGGGAATTAACTCAAAAATGGTGCCCAACGGTTGCAAATGCTCCCCTGAAAGGTTTGGCCGTCGAAACAGAAGGCTTTTTATCACAGGACAAGAAATCAGCCCTCGACAACTTAACCGGCAGAAATTTTTTTTTTCAAAAAATCCCTAAGCCCCGGGGTCACAATTTCAGAAAAAATCTGACTTTCGGGAATTCACTCAAAAATGGTGCCCAACGGTTGCCAGTGCTCCCCTGAAAGGTTTGGTGGTCGAAACAGAAGGCTTTTTATCACAGGACAAGAAATCAGAGCTCGACAACTTAACCGGCAGAAATTTTTTTTTTTGAAAAAATCCCTAAGCCCCGGGGTCACAATTTCAGAAAAAATCTGACTTTCGGAAATTCACTCAAAAATGGTGCCCAACGGTTGCAAATGCTCCCCTGAAAGGTTTGGCGGTCGAAACAGAAGGCTTTTTATCACAGGACAAGAAATCAGCCCTCGACAACTTAACCGGTAGAATTTTTTTTTTTTGAAAAAATCCCTAAGCCCCGGGGTCACAATTTCAGAAAAAATCTGACTTTCGGGAATTCACTCAAAAATGGTGCCCAACGGTTGCAAATGCTCCCCTGAAAGGTTTGGCGGTCGAAACAGAAGGCTTTTTATCACAGGACAAGAAATCAGCCCTCGACAACTTAACCGGCAGAAATTTTTTTTTTGAAAAAATCCCTAAGCCCCGGGCGCCCCAATTTCAGAAAAAATCTGACTTTCGGGAATTCACTCAAAAATGGTGCCCAACGGTTGCAAATGCTCCGCTGAAAGGTTTCGCCGTCGAAACAGAAGGCTTTTTATCACAGGACAAGAAATCAGACCTCGAGAACTTAACCGGCAGAAAAATATTTTTTTGAAAAAATCCCTAAGCCCCGGGGTCACAATTTCATAAAAAATCTGACTTTCGGGAATTCACTCAAAAATGGTGCCCAACGGTTCCAAATGCTCCCCTGAAAGGTTTGGCCGTCGAAACAGAAGGCTTTTTATCACAGGACAAGAAATCAGCCCTCGACAACTTAACCGGCAGAATTTTTTTTTTTGAAAAAAACCCTAAGCCGGGGTCACAATTTCAGAAAAAATCTGACTTTCGGGAATTCACTCAAAAATGGTGCCCAACAGTTGCAGATGCTCCCCTGAAAGGTTTGGTGGTCGAAACAGAAGGCTTTTTATCACAGGACAAGAAATCAGAGCTCGAGAACTTAACCGGCAGAAAAAATTTTTTTTGAAAAAATCCCTAAGCCCCGGGGTCACAATTTCAGAAAAAATCTTACTTTCGGGAATTCACTCAAAAATGGTGCCCAGCGGTTGCAATTGCTCCCCTGAAAGGTTTGGCCGTCGAAACAGAAGGCTTTTTATCACAGGACAAGAAATCAGCCCTCGACAACTTAACCGGCAGAAATTTTTTTTTTCTAAAAATCCCTAAGCCCCGGGGTCACAATGTCATAAAAAAACTGACTTTCGGGAATTCACTCAAAAATGGTGCCCAACGGTTGCAAATGCTCCCCTGAAAGGTTTGGCGCTCGAAACAGAAGGCTTTTTATCACAGGACAAGAAATCAGCCCTCGATAACTTAACCGGCAGAAATTTTTTTTTTGAAAAAATCCCTAAGCCCCGGGGTCACAATTTCAGAAAAAATCTGACTTTCGGGAATTCACTCAAAAATGGTGCCCAACGGTTGCAAATGCTCCCCTGAAAGGTTTGGCGGTCGAAACAGAAGGCTTTTTATCACAGGACAAGAAATCAGCCCTCGATAACTTAACCGGCAGAAATTTTTTTTTTTGAAAAAATCCCTAAGCCCCGGGGTCACAATTTCAGAAAAAATCTGACTTTCAGGAATTCACACAAAAATGGTGCCCAACGGTTGCAAATGCTCCCCTGAAAGGTTTGGCGGTCGAAACAGAAGGCTTTTTATCACAGGGCAAGAAATCAGACCTCGAGAACTTAGCCGGCAGAAAAATATTTTTTTGAAAAAATCCCTAAGCCCCGGGGTCACAATTTCAGAAAAAATCTGACTTCACGGGAATTCACTCAAAAATGGTGCCCAACGGTTGCAAATGCTCCCCTGAAAGGTTTGGCCGTCGAAACAGAAGGATTTTTATCACAGGACAAGGAATCAGCCCTCGATAACTTAACCGGCAGAAATTTTTTTTTTGAAAAAATCCCTAAGCCCCGGGGTCACAATTTCAGAAAAAATCTGACTTTCGGGAATTCACTCAAAAATGGTGCCCAACGGTTGCAAATGCTCCCCTGAAAGGTTTGGCGGTCGAAACAGAAGGCTTTTTATCACAGGACAAGAAATCAGCCCTCGATAACTTAACCGGCAGAAATTTTTTTTTTTGAAAAAATCCCAAGCCCCGGGGTCACAATTTCATAAAAAATCTGACTTTCGGGAATTCACTCAAAAATGGTGCCCAACGGTTGCAAATGCTCCCCTGAAAGGTTTGGCCGTCGAAACAGAAGGCTTTTTATCACAGGACAAGAAATCAGCCCTCGACAACTTAACCGGCAGAAATTTTTTTTTTGAAAAAATCCCTAAGCCCCGGGGGCCCCAATTTCAGAAAAAATCTGACTTTCGGGAATTCACTCAAAAATGGTGCCCAACGGTTGCAAATGCTCCCCTGAAAGGTTTCGCCGTCGAAACAGAAGGCTTTTTATCACAGGACAAGAAATCAGACCTCGAGAACTTAACCGGCAGAAAAATATTTTTTTGAAAAAATCCCTAAGCCCCGGGGTCACAATTTCATAAAAAATCTGACTTTCGGGAATTCACTCAAAAATGGTGCCCAACGGTTCCAAATGCTCCCCTGAAAGGTTTGGCCGTCGAAACAGAAGGCTTTTTATCACAGGACAAGAAATCAGCCCTCGACAACTTAACCGGCAGAAATTTTGTTTTTGAAAAAAACCCTAAGCCGGGGTCACAATTTCATAAAAAATCTGACTTTCGGGAATTCACTCAAAAATGGTGCCCAACGGTTGCAAATGCTCCCCTGAAAGGTTTGGCGGTCGAAACAGAAGGCTTTTTATCACAGGACAAGAAATCAGCCTTCGATAACTTAACCGGCAGAAATTTTTTTTTGAAAAAATCCCTAAGCCCCGGGGTCACAATTTCAGAAAAAATCTGACTTTCGGGAATTCACTCAAAAATGGTGCCCAACGGTTGCAGATGCTCCCCTGAAAGGTTTGGCGGTCGAAACAGAAGGCTTTTTATCACAGGACAAGAAATCAGAGCTCGAGAACTTAACCGGCAGAAAATTTTTTTTTTGAAAAAATCCCTAAGCCCCGGGGTCACAATTTCAGAAAAAATCTGACTTTCGGGAATTCACTCAAAAATGGTGCCCAACGGTTGCAAATGCTCCCCTGAAAGGTTTGGCGGTCAAAACAGAAGGCTTTTTATCACAGGACAAGAAATCAGCCCTCGATAACTTAACCGGCAGAAATTTTTTTTTTGAAAAAATCCCTAAGCCCCGGGGTCACAATTTCAGAAAAAATCTGACTTTCGGGAATTCACTCAAAAATGGTGCCCAACGGTTGCAAATGCTCCCCTGAAAGGTTTGGCGGTCGAAACAGAAGGCTTTTTATCACAGGACAAGAAATCAGCCCTCGATAACTTAACCGGCAGAAATTTTTTTTTTTGAAAAAATCCCTAAGCCCCGGGGTCACAATTTCAGAAAAAATCTGACTTTCAGGAATTCACACAAAAATGGTGCCCAACGGTTGCAAATGCTCCCCTGAAAGGTTTGGCGGTCGAAACAGAAGGCTTTTTATCACAGGGCAAGAAATCAGACCTCGAGAACTTAGCCGGCAGAAAAATATTTTTTTGAAAAAATCCCTAAGCCCCGGGGTCACAATTTCAGAAAAAATCTGACTTCACGGGAATTCACTCAAAAATGGTGCCCAACGGTTGCAAATGCTCCCCTGAAAGGTTTGGCCGTCGAAACAGAAGGATTTTTATCACAGGACAAGGAATCAGCCCTCGATAACTTAACCGGCAGAAATTTTTTTTTTGAAAAAATCCCTAAGCCCCGGGGTCACAATTTCAGAAAAAATCTGACTTTCGGGAATTCACTCAAAAATGGTGCCCAACGGTTGCAAATGCTCCCCTGAAAGGTTTGGCGGTCGAAACAGAAGGCTTTTTATCACAGGACAAGAAATCAGCCCTCGATAACTTAACCGGCAGAAATTTTTTTTTTTGAAAAAATCCCAAGCCCCGGGGTCACAATTTCATAAAAAATCTGACTTTCGGGAATTCACTCAAAAATGGTGCCCAACGGTTGCAAATGCTCCCCTGAAAGGTTTGGCGCTCGAAACAGAAGGCTTTTTATCACAGGACAAGAAATCAGCCCTCGATAACTTAACCGGCAGAAATTTTTTTTTTGAAAAAATCCCTAAGCCCCGGGGTCACAATTTCAGAAAAAATCTGACTTTCGGGAATTCACTCAAAAATGGTGCCCAACGGTTGCAAATGCTCCCCTGAAAGGTTTGGCGGTCGAAACAGAAGGCTTTTTATCACAGGACAAGAAATCAGCCCTCGATAACTTAACCGGCAGAAATTTTTTTTTTTGAAAAAATCCCTAAGCCCCGGGGTCACAATTTCAGAAAAAATCTGACTTTCAGGAATTCACACAAAAATGGTGCCCAACGGTTGCAAATGCTCCCCTGAAAGGTTTGGCGGTCGAAACAGAAGGCTTTTTATCACAGGGCAAGAAATCAGACCTCGAGAACTTAGCCGGCAGAAAAATATTTTTTTGAAAAAATCCCTAAGCCCCGGGGTCACAATTTCAGAAAAAATCTGACTTCACGGGAATTCACTCAAAAATGGTGCCCAACGGTTGCAAATGCTCCCCTGAAAGGTTTGGCCGTCGAAACAGAAGGATTTTTATCACAGGACAAGGAATCAGCCCTCGATAACTTAACCGGCAGAAATTTTTTTTTTGAAAAAATCCCTAAGCCCCGGGGTCACAATTTCAGAAAAAATCTGACTTTCGGGAATTCACTCAAAAATGGTGCCCAACGGTTGCAAATGCTCCCCTGAAAGGTTTGGCGGTCGAAACAGAAGGCTTTTTATCACAGGACAAGAAATCAGCCCTCGATAACTTAACCGGCAGAAATTTTTTTTTTTGAAAAAATCCCAAGCCCCGGGGTCACAATTTCATAAAAAATCTGACTTTCGGGAATTCACTCAAAAATGGTGCCCAACGGTTGCAAATGCTCCCCTGAAAGGTTTGGCCGTCGAAACAGAAGGCTTTTTATCACAGGACAAGAAATCAGCCCTCGACAACTTAACCGGCAGAAATTTTTTTTTTGAAAAAATCCCTAAGCCCCGGGGTCACAGTTTCAGAAAAAATCTGACTTTCGGGAATTCACTCAAAAATGGTGCCCAACGGTTGCAAATGCTCCCCTGAAAGGTTTCGCCGTCGAAACAGAAGGCTTTTTATCACAGGACAAGAAATCAGACCTCGAGAACTTAACCGGCAGAAAAATATTTTTTTGAAAAAATCCCTAAGCCCCGGGGTCACAATTTCATAAAAAATCTGACTTTCGGGAATTCACTCAAAAATGGTGCCCAACGGTTCCAAATGCTCCCCTGAAAGGTTTGGCCGTCGAAACAGAAGGCTTTTTATCACAGGACAAGAAATCAGCCCTCGACAACTTAACCGGCAGAAATTTTGTTTTTGAAAAAAACCCTAAGCCGGGGTCACAATTTCATAAAAAATCTGACTTTCGGGAATTCACTCAAAAATGGTGCCCAACGGTTGCAAATGCTCCCCTGAAAGGTTTGGCGGTCGAAACAGAAGGCTTTTTATCACAGGACAAGAAATCAGCCTTCGATAACTTAACCGGCAGAAATTTTTTTTTGAAAAAATCCCTAAGCCCCGGGGTCACAATTTCAGAAAAAATCTGACTTTCGGGAATTCACTCAAAAATGGTGCCCAACGGTTGCAGATGCTCCCCTGAAAGGTTTGGCGGTCGAAACAGAAGGCTTTTTATCACAGGACAAGAAATCAGAGCTCGAGAACTTAACCGGCAGAAAATTTTTTTTTTGAAAAAATCCCTAAGCCCCGGGGTCACAATTTCAGAAAAAATCTGACTTTCGGGAATTCACTCAAAAATGGTGCCCAACGGTTGCAAATGCTCCCCTGAAAGGTTTGGCGGTCAAAACAGAAGGCTTTTTATCACAGGACAAGAAATCAGCCCTCGATAACTTAACCGGCAGAAATTTTTTTTTTGAAAAAATCCCTAAGCCCCGGGGTCACAATTTCAGAAAAAATCTGACTTTCGGGAATTCACTCAAAAATGGTGCCCAACGGTTGCAAATGCTCCCCTGAAAGGTTTGGCGGTCGAAACAGAAGGCTTTTTATCACAGGACAAGAAATCAGCCCTCGATAACTTAACCGGCAGAAATTTTTTTTTTTGAAAAAATCCCTAAGCCCCGGGGTCACAATTTCAGAAAAAATCTGACTTTCAGGAATTCACACAAAAATGGTGCCCAACGGTTGCAAATGCTCCCCTGAAAGGTTTGGCGGTCGAAACAGAAGGCTTTTTATCACAGGGCAAGAAATCAGACCTCGAGAACTTAGCCGGCAGAAAAATATTTTTTTGAAAAAATCCCTAAGCCCCGGGGTCACAATTTCAGAAAAAATCTGACTTCACGGGAATTCACTCAAAAATGGTGCCCAACGGTTGCAAATGCTCCCCTGAAAGGTTTGGCCGTCGAAACAGAAGGATTTTTATCACAGGACAAGGAATCAGCCCTCGATAACTTAACCGGCAGAAATTTTTTTTTTGAAAAAATCCCTAAGCCCCGGGGTCACAATTTCAGAAAAAATCTGACTTTCGGGAATTCACTCAAAAATGGTGCCCAACGGTTGCAAATGCTCCCCTGAAAGGTTTGGCGGTCGAAACAGAAGGCTTTTTATCACAGGACAAGAAATCAGCCCTCGATAACTTAACCGGCAGAAATTTTTTTTTTTGAAAAAATCCCAAGCCCCGGGGTCACAATTTCATAAAAAATCTGACTTTCGGGAATTCACTCAAAAATGGTGCCCAACGGTTGCAAATGCTCCCCTGAAAGGTTTGGCCGTCGAAACAGAAGGCTTTTTATCACAGGACAAGAAATCAGCCCTCGACAACTTAACCGGCAGAATTTTTTTTTTTGAAAAAATCCCTAAGCCCCGGGGTCACAATTTCATAAAAAATCTGACTTTCGGGAATTCACTCAAAAATGGTGCCCAACGGTTGCAAATGCTCCGCTGAAAGGTTTGGCGCTCGAAACAGAAGGCTTTTTATCACAGGACAAGAAATCAAAGCTCGAGAACTTAACCGGCAGAAAAAATTTTTTTTGAAAAAATCCCTAAGCCCCGGGGTCACAGTTTCAGAAAAAATCTGACTTCACGGTAATTCACTCAAAAATGGTGCCCAACGGTTGCAAATGCTCCCCTGAAAGGTTTGGCCGTTGAAACAGAAGGCTTTTTATCACAGGACAAGAAATCAGCCCTCGACAACTTAACCGGCAGAAATTTTTTTTTTGAAAAAATCCCTAAGCCCCGGGGTCAGAATTTCAGAAAAAATCTGACTTTCGGAAATTCACTCAAAAATGGTGCCCAATGGTTGCAAATGCTCCCCTGAAAGGTTTGGCGGTCGAAACAGAAGGCTTTTTATCACAGGACAAGAAATCAGCCCTCGACAACTTAACCGGTAGAAATTTTTTTTTAAAAAAATCCCTAAGCCCCGGGGTCACAATTTCAGAAAAAATCTGACTTTCGGGCATTAACTCAAAAATGGTGCCCAACGGTTGCAAATGCTCCCCTGAAAGGTTTGGCCGTCGAAACAGAAGCCTTTTTATCACAGGACAAGAAATCAGCCCTCGACAACTTAACCGGCAGAAATTTTTTTTTTTCAAAAAATCCCTAAGCCCCGGGGTCACAATTTCAGAAAAAATCTGACTTTCGGGAATTCACTCAAAAATGGTGCCCAACGGTTGCCAATGCTCCCCTGAAAGGTTTGGCCGTCGAAACAGAAGGCTTTTTATCACAGGACAAGAAATCAGCCCTCGACAACTTAACCGGCAGAAATTTTGTTTTTGAAAAAATCCCTAAGCCCCGGGGTCACAATTTCAGAAAAAATCTGACTTTCGGGAATTCACTCAAAAATGGTGCCCAACGGTTGCAGATGCTCCCCTGAAAGGTTTGGTGGTCGAAACAGAAGGCTTTTTATCACAGGACAAGAAATCAGAGCTCGACAACTTAACCGGCAGAAATTTTTTTTTTGAAAAAATCCCTAAGCCCCGGGGTCACAATTTCAGAAAAAATCTGACTTTCGGAAATTCACTCAAAAATGGTGCCCAACGGTTGCAAAAGCTCCCCTGAAAGGTTTGGCGGTCGAAACAGAAGGCTTTTTATCACAGGACAAGAAATCAGCCCTCGACAACTTAACCGGTAGAAATTTTTTTTTTGAAAAAATCCCTAAGCCCCGGGGTCACAATTTCAGAAAAAATCTGACTTTCGGGAATTCACTCAAAAATGGTGCCCAACGGTTGCAAATGCTCCCCTGAAAGGTTTGGCCGTCGAAACAGAAGGCTTTTTATCACAGGACAAGAAATCAGAGCTCGAGAACTTAATTGGCAGAAAATTTTTTTTTTGAAAAAATCCCTAAGCCCCGGGGTCACAATTTCAGAAAAAATCTGACTTTCGGGAATTCACTCAAAAATGGTGCCCAACGGTTGCAAATGCTCCCCTGAAAGGTTTGGCCGTCGAAACAGAAGGCTTTTTATCACAGGACAAGAAATCAGCCCTCGACAACTTAACCGGCAGAATTTTTTTTTTTGAAAAAATCCCTAAGCCCCGGGGTCACAATTTCATAAAAAATCTGACTTTCGGGAATTCACTCAAAAATGGTGCCCAACGGTTGCAAATGCTCCGCTGAAAGGTTTGGCGCTCGAAACAGAAGGCTTTTTATCACAGGACAAGAAATCAAAGCTCGAGAACTTAACCGGCAGAAAAATTTTTTTTTGAAAAAATCCCTAAGCCCCGGGGTCACAGTTTCAGAAAAAATCTGACTTCACGGTAATTCACTCAAAAATGGTGCCCAACGGTTGCAAATGCTCCCCTGAAAGGTTTGGCCGTTGAAACAGAAGGCTTTTTATCACAGGACAAGAAATCAGCCCTCGACAACTTAACCGGCAGAAATTTTTTTTTTGAAAAAATCCCTAAGCCCCGGGGTCACAATTTCAGAAAAAATCTGACTTTCGGAAATTCACTCAAAAATGGTGCCCAATGGTTGCAAATGCTCCCCTGAAAGGTTTGGCGGTCGAAACAGAAGGCTTTTTATCACAGGACAAGAAATCAGCCCTCGACAACTTAACCGGTAGAAATTTTTTTTTAAAAAAATCCCTAAGCCCTGGGGTCACAATTTCAGAAAAAATCTGACTTTCGGGAATTAACTCAAAAATGGTGCCCAACGGTTGCAAATGCTCCCCTGAAAGGTTTGGCCGTCGAAACAGAAGCCTTTTTATCACAGGACAAGAAATCAGCCCTCGACAACTTAACCGGCAGAAATTTTTTTTTTTCAAAAAATCCCTAAGCCCCGGGGTCACAATTTCAGAAAAAATCTGACTTTCGGGAATTCACTCAAAAATGGTGCCCAACGGTTGCCAATGCTCCCCTGAAAGGTTTGGCCGTCGAAACAGAAGGCTTTTTATCACAGGACAAGAAATCAGCCCTCGACAACTTAACCGGCAGAAATTTTTTTTTTGAAAAAATCCCTAAGCCCCGGGGTCACAATTTCAGAAAAAATCTGACTTTCGGGAATTCACTCAAAAATGGTGCCCAACGGTTGCAGATGCTCCCCTGAAAGGTTTGGTGGTCGAAACAGAAGGCTTTTTATCACAGGACAAGAAATCAGAGCTCGACAACTTAACCGGCAGAAATTTTTTTTTTGAAAAAATCCCTAAGCCCCGGGGTCACAATTTCAGAAAAAATCTGACTTTCGGAAATTCACTCAAAAATGGTGCCCAACGGTTGCAAAAGCTCCCCTGAAAGGTTTGGCGGTCGAAACAGAAGGCTTTTTATCACAGGACAAGAAATCAGCCCTCGACAACTTAACCGGTAGAAATTTTTTTTTTGAAAAAATCCCTAAGCCCCGGGGTCACAATTTCAGAAAAAATCTGACTTTCGGGAATTCACTCAAAAATGGTGCCCAACGGTTGCAAATGCTCCCCTGAAAGGTTTGGCCGTCGAAACAGAAGGCTTTTTATCACAGGACAAGAAATCAGAGCTCGAGAACTTAATCGGCAGAAATTTTTTTTTTGAAAAAATCCCTAAGCCCCGGGGTCACAATTTCAGAAAAAATCTGACTTTCGGGAATTCACTCAAAAATGGTGCCCAACGGTTGCAAAAGCTCCCCTGAAAGGTTTGGCGGTCGAAACAGAAGGCTTTTTATCACAGGACAAGAAATCAGCCCTCGACAACTTAACCGGTAGAAATTTTTTTTTTGAAAAAATCCCTAAGCCCCGGGGTCACAATTTCAGAAAAAATCTGACTTTCGGGAATTCACTCAAAAATGGTGCCCAACGGTTGCAAATGCTCCCCTGAAAGGTTTGGCCGTCGAAACAGAAGGCTTTTTATCACAGGACAAGAAATCAGCCCTCGATAACTTAACCGGCAGAAATTTTTTTTTTGAAAAAATCCCTAAGCCCCGGGGTCACAATTTCAGAAAAAATCTGACTTTCGGGAATTCACTCAAAAATGGTGCCCAACGGTTGCAAATGCTCCCCTGAAAGGTTTGGCGGTCGAAACAGAAGGCTTTTTATCACAGGACAAGAAATCAGCCCTCGATAACTTAACCGTCAGAAATTTTTTTTTTTGAAAAAATCCCTAAGCCCCGGGGTCACAATTTCAGAAAAAATCTGACTTCACGGGAATTCACTCAAAAATGGTGCCCAACGGTTGCAAATGCTCCCCTGAAAGGTTTGGCCGTCGAAACAGAAGGATTTTTATCACAGGGCAAGAAATCAGACCTCGAGAACTTAGCCGGCAGAAAAATATTTTTTTGAAAAAATCCCTAAGCCCCGGGGTCACAATTTCAGAAAAAATCTGACTTCACGGGAATTCACTCAAAAATGGTGCCCAACGGTTGCAAATGCTCCCCTGAAAGGTTTGGCCGTCGAAACAGAAGGCTTTTTATCACAGGACAAGAAATCAGCCCTCGACAACTTAACCGGCAGAAATTTTTTTTAAAAAAAAAATCCCTAAACCGGGGTAACAATTTCATAAAAAATCTGACTTTCGGGAATTCACTCAAAAATGGTGCCCAACGGTTGCAAATGCTCCCCTGAAAGGTTTGGCCGTCGAAACAGAAGGCTTTTTATCACAGGACAAGAAATCAGCCCTCGACAACTTAACCGGCAGAAATTTTTTTTTTGAAAAAATCCCTAAGCCCCGGGGTCACAATTTCATAAATATCTGACTTTCGGGAATTCACTCAAAAATGGTGCCCAACGGTTGCCAATGCTCCCCTGAAAGGTTTGGCGGTCGAAACAGAAGGCTTTTTATCACAGGACAAAAAATCAGCCCTCGACAACTTAACCGGCAGAATTTTTTTTTTTGAAAAAATCCCTAAGCCCCGGGGTCACAATTTCAGAAAAAATCTGACTTTCGGGAATTCACTCAAAAATGGTGCCCAACGGTTGCAGATGCTCCCCTGAAAGGTTTGGTGGTCGAAACAGAAGGCTTTTTATCACAGGACAAGAAATCAGAGCTCGAGAACTTAACTGGCAGAAAAAATTTTTTTTGAAAAAATCCCTAAGCCCCGGGGTCACAATTTCAGAAAAAATCTGACTTTCGGGAATTCACTCAAAAATGGTGCCCAACGGTTGCAAATGCTCCCCTGAAAGGTTTGGCCATCGAAACAGAAGGCTTTTTATCACAGGACAAGAAATCAGCCCTCGACAACTTAACCGGTAGAAATTTTTTTTTTGAAAAAATCCCTAAGCCCCGGGGTCACAATTTCAGAAAAAATCTGACTTTCGGGAATTCACTCAAAAATGGTGCCCAACGGTTGCAAATGCTCCCCTGAAAGGTTTGGCCGTCGAAACAGAAGGCTTTTTATCACAGGACAAGAAATCAGAGCTCGAGAACTTAATTGGCAGAAAATTTTTTTTTTGAAAAAATCCCTAAGCCCCCGGGTCACAATTTCAGAAAAAATCTGACTTTCGGGAATTCACTCAAAAATGGTGCCCAACGGTTGCAAATGCTCCCCTGAAAGGTTTGGCCGTCGAAACAGAAGGCTTTTTATCACAGGACAAGAAATCAGCCCTCGACAACTTAACCGGCAGAATTTTTTTTTTTGAAAAAATCCCTAAGCCCCGGGGTCACAATTTCATAAAAAATCTGACTTTCGGGAATTCACTCAAAAATGGTGCCCAACGGTTGCAAATGCTCCGCTGAAAGGTTTGGCGCTCGAAACAGAAGGCTTTTTATCACAGGACAAGAAATCAAAGCTCGAGAACTTAACCGGCAGAAAAAAATTTTTTTGAAAAAATCCCTAAGCCCCGGGGTCACAGTTTCAGAAAAAATCTGACTTCACGGTAATTCACTCAAAAATGGTGCCCAACGGTTGCAAATGCTCCCCTGAAAGGTTTGGCCGTTGAAACAGAAGGCTTTTTATCACAGGACAAGAAATCAGCCCTCGACAACTTAACCGGCAGAAATTTTTTTTTTGAAAAAATCCCTAAGCCCCGGGGTCACAATTTCAGAAAAAATCTGACTTTCGGAAATTTACTCAAAAATGGTGCCCAATGGTTGCAAATGCTCCCCTGAAAGGTTTGGCGGTCGAAACAGAAGGCTTTTTATCACAGGACAAGAAATCAGCCCTCGACAACTTAACCGGCAGAAATTTTTTTTTTGAAAAAATCCCTAAGCCCCGGGGTCACAATTTCAGAAAAAATCTGACTTTCGGGAATTCACTCAAAAATGGTGCCCAACGGTTGCAGATGCTCCCCTGAAAGGTTTGGTGGTCGAAACAGAAGGCTTTTTATCACAGGACAAGAAATCAGAGCTCGACAACTTAACCGGCAGAAATTTTTTTTTTGAAAAAATCCCTAAGCCCCGGGGTCACAATTTCAGAAAAAATCTGACTTTCGGAAATTCACTCAAAAATGGTGCCCAACGGTTGCAAAAGCTCCCCTGAAAGGTTTGGCGGTCGAAACAGAAGGCTTTTTATCACAGGACAAGAAATCAGCCCTCGACAACTTAACCGGTAGAAATTTTTTTTTTGAAAAAATCCCTAAGCCCCGGGGTCACAATTTCAGAAAAAATCTGACTTTCGGGAATTCACTCAAAAATGGTGCCCAACGGTTGCAAATGCTCCCCTGAAAGGTTTGGCCGTCGAAACAGAAGGCTTTTTATCACAGGACAAGAAATCAGAGCTCGAGAACTTAATCGGCAGAAAATTTTTTTTTTGAAAAAATCCCTAAGCCCCGGGGTCACAATTTCAGAAAAAATCTGACTTTCGGGAATTCACTCAAAAATGGTGCCCAACGGTTGCAAATGCTCCCCTGAAAGGTTTGGCGGTCGAAACAGAAGGCTTTTTATCACAGGACAAGAAATCAGCCCTCGATAACTTAACCGGCAGAAATTTTTTTTTTGAAAAAATCCCTAAGCCCCGGGGTCACAATTTCAGAAAAAATCTGACTTTCGGGAATTCACTCAAAAATGGTGCCCAACGGTTGCAAATGCTCCCCTGAAAGGTTTGGCGGTCGAAACAGAAGGCTTTTTATCACAGGACAAGAAATCAGCCCTCGATAACTTAACCGTCAGAAATTTTTTTTTTTGAAAAAATCCCTAAGCCCCGGGGTCACAATTTCAGAAAAAATCTGACTTCACGGGAATTCACTCAAAAATGGTGCCCAACGGTTGCAAATGCTCCCCTGAAAGGTTTGGCCGTCGAAACAGAAGGATTTTTATCACAGGGCAAGAAATCAGACCTCGAGAACTTAGCCGGCAGAAAAATATTTTTTTGAAAAAATCCCTAAGCCCCGGGGTCACAATTTCAGAAAAAATCTGACTTCACGGGAATTCACTCAAAAATGGTGCCCAACGGTTGCAAATGCTCCCCTGAAAGGTTTGGCCGTCGAAACAGAAGGCTTTTTATCACAGGACAAGAAATCAGCCCTCGACAACTTAACCGGCAGAAATTTTTTTTAAAAAAAAAATCCCTAAACCGGGGTCACAATTTCATAAAAAATCTGACTTTCGGGAATTCACTCAAAAATGGTGCCCAACGGTTGCAAATGCTCCCCTGAAAGGTTTGGCCGTCGAAACAGAAGGCTTTTTATCACAGGACAAGAAATCAGCCCTCGACAACTTAACCGGCAGAAATTTTTTTTTTTAAAAAATCCCTAAGCCCCGGGGTCACAATTTCATAAATATCTGACTTTCGGGAATTCACTCAAAAATGGTGCCCAACGGTTGCCAATGCTCCCCTGAAAGGTTTGGCGGTCGAAACAGAAGGCTTTTTATCACAGGACAAAAAATCAGCCCTCGACAACTTAACCGGCAGAAATTTTTTTTTTGAAAAAATCCCTAAGCCCCGGGGTCACAATTTCAGAAAAAATCTGACTTTCGGGAATTCACTCAAAAATGGTGCCCAACGGTTGCAGATGCTCCCCTGAAAGGTTTGGTGGTCGAAACAGAAGGCTTTTTATCACAGGACAAGAAATCAGAGCTCGAGAACTTAACCGGCAGAAAAAAATTTTTTTGAAAAAATCCCTAAGCCCCGGGGTCACAATTTCAGAAAAAATCTGACTTTCGGGAATTCACTCAAAAATGGTGCCCAACGGTTGCAAATGCTCCCCTGAAAGGTTTGGCCATCGAAACAGAAGGCTTTTTATCACAGGACAAGAAATCAGCCCTCGACAACTTAACCGGCAGAAATTTTTTTTTTGAAAAAATCCCTAAGCCCCGGGGTCACAATTTCAGAAAAAATCTGACTTTCGGAAATTCACTCAAAAATGGTGCCCAACGGTTGCAAATGCTCCCCTGAAAGGTTTGGCGGTCGAAACAGAAGGCTTTTTATCACAGGACAAGAAATCAGCCCTCGACAACATAACCGGCAGAATTTTTTTTTTGGAAAAAATCCCTAAGCCCGGGGTCACAATTTCAGAAAAAATCTGACTTTCGGGAATTCACTCAAAAATGGTGCCCAACGGTTGCAAATGCTCCCCTGAAAGGTTTGGCGGTCGAAACAGAAGGCTTTTTATCACAGGACAAGAAATCAGCCCTCAACAACTTAACCGGCAGAAAATTTTTTTTTGAAAAAATCCCTAAGCCCCAGGGTCACAATTTCATAAAAAATCTGACTTTCGGGAATTCACTCAAAAATGGTGCCCAACGGTTGCAAATGCTCCCCTGAAAGGTTTGGCGCTCGAAACAGAAGGCTTTTTATCACAGGACAAGAAATCAGCCCTCGAGAACTTAGCTGGCAGAATTTTTTTTTTTTTTTAAAAAATCCCTAAGCCCCGGGGTCACAATTTCAGAAAAAATCTGACTTTCGGGAATTCACTCAAAAATGGTGCCCAACGGTTGCACTTGCTCCCCTGAAAGGTTTGGTGGTCGAAACAGAAGGCTTTTTATCACAGGACAAGAAATCAGAGCTCGAGAACTTAACCGGCAGAAAAATATTTTTTTGAAAAAATCCCTAAGCCCCGGGGTCACAATTTCATAAAAAATCTGACTTTCGGGAATTCACTCAAAAATGGTGCCCAACGGTTGCAAATGCTCCCCTGAAAGGTTTGGCGGTTGAAACAGAAGGCTTTTTATCACAGGACAAGAAATCAGCCCTCAAAACTTAGCTGGCAGAAATTTTTTTTTTAAAAAAAAAATCCCTAAGTCCCGGGGTCACAATTTCAGAAAAAATCTGACTTTCGGGAATTCACTCAAAAATGGTGCCCAACGGTTGCAGATGCTCTCCTGAAAGGTTTGGCGGTCGAAACAGAAGGCTTTTTATCACAGGACAAGAAATCAGAGCTCGAGAACTTAACCGGCAGAATTTTTTTTAAAAAAAAAAATCCCTAAGCCCCGGGGTCACAATTGCATAAAAAATCTGACTTTCGGGAATTCACTCAAAAATGGTGCCCAACGGTTGCAAATGCTCCCCTGAAAGGTTTGGTGGTCGAAACAGAAGGCTTTTTATCACAGGACAAGAAATCAGAGCTCGACAACTTAACCGGCAGAAATTTTTTTTTTGAAAAAATCCCTAAGCCCCGGGGTCACAATTTCAGAAAAAATCTGACTTTCGGAAATTCACTCAAAAATGGAGCCCAACGGTTGCAAATGCTCCCCTGAAAGGTTTGGCGGTCGAAACAGAAGGCTTTTTATCACAGGACAAGAAATCAGCCCTCGACAACTTAACCGGTAGAAATTTTTTTTTTGAAAAAATCCCTAAGCCCCGGGGTCACAATTTCAGAAAAAATCTGACTTTCGGGAATTCACTCAATAATGGTGCCCAACGGTTGCAAATGCTCCCCTGAAAGGTTTGGCCGTCGAAACAGAAGGCTTTTTATCACAGGACAAGAAATCAGCCCTCGACAACTTAACCGGCAGAATTTTTTTTTTTGAAAAAATCCCTAAGCCCCGGGGTCACAATTTCAGAAAAAATCTGACTTTCGGGAATTCACTCAAAAATGGTGCCCAACGGTTGCAAATGCTCCCCTGAAAGGTTTGGCGGTCGAAACAGAAGGCTTTTTATCACAGGACAAGAATTCAGCCCTCAACAACTTAACCGGCAGAAATTTTTTTTTTGAAAAAATCCCTAAGCCCCGGGGTCACAATTTCAGAAAAAATCTGACTTTCGGGAATTCACTCAAAAATGGTGCCCAACGGTTGCAAATGCTCCCCTGAAAGGTTTGGCCGTCGAAACAGAAGGCTTTTTATCACAGGACAAGAAATCAGCCCTCGACAACTTAACCGGCAGAAATTTTGTTTTTGAAAAAAACCCTAAGCCGGGGTCACAATTTCATAAAAAATCTGACTTTCGGGAATTCACTAAAAATGGTGCCCAACGGTTGCAAATGCTCCTCTGAAAGGTTTGGCGGTCGAAACAGAAGGCTTTTTATCACAGGACAAGAAATCAGCCTTCGATAACTTAACCGGCAGAAAATTTTTTTTTGAAAAAATCCCTAAGCCCCGGGGTCACAATTTCAGAAAAAATCTGACTTTCGGAAATTCACTCAAAAATGGTGCCCAACGGTTGCAGATGCTCCCCTGAAAGGTTTGGCGGTCGAAACAGAAGGCTTTTTATCACAGGACAAGAAATCAGAGCTCGAGAACTTAACCGGCAGAAAAATTTTTTTTTGAAAAAATCCCTAAGCCCCGGGGTCACAATTTCAGAAAAAATCTGACTTTCGGGAATTCACTCAAAAATGGTGCCCAACGGTTGCAAATGCTCCCCTGAAAAGGTTTGGCGGTCGAAACAGAAGGCTTTTTATCACAGGACAAGAAATCAGCCCTCGATAACTTAACCGGCAGAAATTTTTTTTTGAAAAAATCCCTAAGCCCCGGGGTCACAATTTCAGAAAAAATCTGACTTTCGGGAATTCACTCAAAAATGGTGCCCAACGGTTGCAAATGCTCCCCTGAAAGGTTTGGCGGTCGAAACAGAAGGCTTTTTATCACAGGACAAGAAATCAGCCCTCGATAACTTAACCGGCAGAAATTTTTTTTTTTGAAAAAATCCCTAAGCCCCGGGGTCACAATTTCAGAAAAAATCTGACTTTCAGGAATTCACTCAAAAATGGTGCCCAACAGTTGCAAATGCTCCCCTGAAAGGTTTGGCGGTCGAAACAGAAGGCTTTTTATCACAGGGCAAGAAATCAGACCTCGAGAACTTAGCCGGCAGAAAAATATTTTTTTGAAAAAATCCCTAAGCCCCGGGGTCACAATTTCAGAAAAAATCTGACTTCACGGGAATTCACTCAAAAATGGTGCCCAACGGTTGCAAATGCTCCCCTGAAAGGTTTGGCCGTCGAAACAGAAGGATTTTTATCACAGGACAAGAAATCAGCCCTCGACAACTTAACCGGCAGAAATTTTTTTTTAAAAAAAAATCCCTAAACCGGGCTCACAATTTCATAAAAAAACTGACTTTCGGGAATTCACTCAAAAATGGTGCCCAACGGTTGCAAATGCTCCCGTGAAAGGTTTGGCCGTCGAAACAGAAGGCTTTTTATCACAGGACAAGAAATCAGCCCTCGACAACTTAACCAGCAGAAATTTTTTTTTTGAAAAAATCCCTAAGCCCCGGGGTCACAATTTCAGAAAAAATCTGACTTTCGGGAATTCACTCAAAAATGGTGCCCAACGGTTGCCAATGCTCCCCTGAAAGGTTTGGCGGTCGAAACAGAAGGCTTTTTATCACAGGACAAAAAATCAGCCCTCGACAACTTAACCGGCAGAATTTTTTTTTTTGAAAAAATCCCTAAGCCCCGGGGTCACAATTTCAGAAAAAATCTGACTTTCGGGAATTCACTCAAAAATGGTGCCCAACGGTTGCAAATGCTCCCCTGAAAGGTTTGGCGGTCGAAACAGAAGGCTTTTTATCACAGGACAAGAATTCAGCCCTCAACAACTTAACCGGCAGAAATTTTTTTTTTGAAAAAATCCCTAAGCCCCGGGGTCACAATTTCAGAAAAAATCTGACTTTCGGGAATTCACTCAAAAATGGTGCCCAACGGTTGCAAATGCTCCCCTGAAAGGTTTGGCCGTCGAAACAGAAGGCTTTTTATCACAGGACAAGAAATCAGCCCTCGACAACTTAACCGGCAGAAATTTTGTTTTTGAAAAAAACCCTAAGCCGGGGTCACAATTTCATAAAAAATCTGACTTTCGGGAATTCACTAAAAATGGTGCCCAACGGTTGCAAATGCTCCTCTGAAAGGTTTGGCGGTCGAAACAGAAGGCTTTTTATCACAGGACAAGAAATCAGCCTTCGATAACTTAACCGGCAGAAAATTTTTTTTTGAAAAAATCCCTAAGCCCCGGGGTCACAATTTCAGAAAAAATCTGACTTTCGGAAATTCACTCAAAAATGGTGCCCAACGGTTGCAGATGCTCCCCTGAAAGGTTTGGCGGTCGAAACAGAAGGCTTTTTATCACAGGACAAGAAATCAGAGCTCGAGAACTTAACCGGCAGAAAAAATTTTTTTTGAAAAAATCCCTAAGCCCCGGGGTCACAATTTCAGAAAAAATCTGACTTTCGGGAATTCACTCAAAAATGGTGCCCAACGGTTGCAAATGCTCCCCTGAAAGGTTTGGCGGTCGAAACAGAAGGCTTTTTATCACAGGACAAGAAATCAGCCCTCGATAACTTAACCGGCAGAAATTTTTTTTTTGAAAAAATCCCTAAGCCCCGGGGTCACAATTTCAGAAAAAATCTGACTTTCGGGAATTCACTCAAAAATGGTGCCCAACGGTTGCAAATGCTCCCCTGAAAGGTTTGGCGGTCGAAACAGAAGGCTTTTTATCACAGGACAAGAAATCAGCCCTCGATAACTTAACCGGCAGAAATTTTTTTTTTTGAAAAAATCCCTAAGCCCCGGGGTCACAATTTCAGAAAAAATCTGACTTTCAGGAATTCACTCAAAAATGGTGCCCAACAGTTGCAAATGCTCCCCTGAAAGGTTTGGCGGTCGAAACAGAAGGCTTTTTATCACAGGGCAAGAAATCAGACCTCGAGAACTTAGCCGGCAGAAAAATATTTTTTTGAAAAAATCCCTAAGCCCCGGGGTCACAATTTCAGAAAAAATCTGACTTCACGGGAATTCACTCAAAAATGGTGCCCAACGGTTGCAAATGCTCCCCTGAAAGGTTTGGCCGTCGAAACAGAAGGATTTTTATCACAGGACAAGAAATCAGCCCTCGACAACTTAACCGGCAGAAATTTTTTTTAAAAAAAAAATCCCTAAACCGGGCTCACAATTTCATAAAAAAACTGACTTTCGGGAATTCACTCAAAAATGGTGCCCAACGGTTGCAAATGCTCCCGTGAAAGGTTTGGCCGTCGAAACAGAAGGCTTTTTATCACAGGACAAGAAATCAGCCCTCGACAACTTAACCAGCAGAAATTTTTTTTTTGAAAAAATCCCTAAGCCCCGGGGTCACAATTTCATAAAAAATCTGACTTTCGGGAATTCACTCAAAAATGGTGCCCAACGGTTGCCAATGCTCCCCTGAAAGGTTTGGCGGTCGAAACAGAAGGCTTTTTATCACAGGACAAAAAATCAGCCCTCGACAACTTAACCGGCAGAAATTTTTTTTTTGAAAAAATCCCTAAGCCCCGGGGTCACAATTTCAGAAAAAAATCTGACTTTCGGGAATTCACTCAAAAATGGTGCCCAACGGTTGCAGATGCTCCCCTGAAAGGTTTGGTGGTCGAAACAGAAGGCTTTTTATCACAGGAGAAGAAATCAGAGCTCGAGAACTTAACCGGCAGAAAAATATTTTTTTTGAAAAAATCCCTAAGCCCCGGGGTCACAATTTCAGAAAAAATCTGACTTTCGGGAATTCACTCAAAAATGGTGCCCAACGGTTGCAAATGCTCCCCTGAAAGGTTTCGCCGTCGAAACAGAAGGCTTTTTATCACAGGACAAGAAATCAGACCTCGAGAACTTAACCGGCAGAAAAATATTTTTTTGAAAAAATCCCTAAGCCCCGGGGTCACAATTTCATAAAAAATCTGACTTTCGGGAATTCACTCAAAAATGGTGCCCAACGGTTCCAAATGCTCCCCTGAAAGGTTTGGCCGTCGAAACAGAAGGCTTTTTATCACAGGACAAGAAATCAGCCCTCGACAACTTAACCGGCAGAAATTTTGTTTTTGAAAAAAACCCTAAGCCGGGGTCACAATTTCATAAAAAATCTGACTTTCGGGAATTCACTCAAAAATGGTGCCCAACGGTTGCAAATGCTCCCCTGAAAGGTTTGGCGGTCGAAACAGAAGGCTTTTTATCACAGGACAAGAAATCAGCCTTCGATAACTTAACCGGCAGAAAAATTTTTTTTGAAAAAATCCCTAAGCCCCGGGGTCACAATTTCAGAAAAAATCTGACTTTCGGGAATTCACTCAAAAATGGTGCCCAACGGTTGCAGATGCTCCCCTGAAAGGTTTGGCGGTCGAAACAGAAGGCTTTTTATCACAGGACAAGAAATCAGAGCTCGAGAACTTAACCGGCAGAAAAATTTTTTTTTGAAAAAATCCCTAAGCCCCGGGGTCACAATTTCAGAAAAAATCTGACTTTCGGGAATTCACTCAAAAATGGTGCCCAACGGTTGCAAATGCTCCCCTGAAAGGTTTGGCGGTCGAAACAGAAGGCTTTTTATCACAGGACAAGAAATCAGCCCTCGATAACTTAACCGGCAGAAATTTTTTTTTTGAAAAAATCCCTAAGCCCCGGGGTCACAATTTCATAAAAAATCTGACTTTCGGGAATTCACTCAAAAATGGTGCCCAACGGTTGCAAATGCTCCCCTGAAAGGTTTGGCGGTCGAAACAGAAGGCTTTTTATCACAGGACAAGAAATCAGCCCTCGATAACATAACCGGCAGAAATTTTTTTTTTTGAAAAAATCCCTAAGCCCCGGGGTCACAATTTCAGAAAAAATCTGACTTTCAGGAATTCACTCAAAAATGGTGCCCAACGGTTGCAAATGCTCCCCTGAAAGGTTTGGCGGTCGAAACAGAAGGCTTTTTATCACAGGGCAAGAAATCAGACCTCGAGAACTTAGCCGGCAGAAAAATATTTTTTTGAAAAAATCCCTAAGCCCCGGGGTCACAATTTCAGAAAAAATCTGACTTCACGGGAATTCACTCAAAAATGGTGCCCAACGGTTGCAAATGCTCCCCTGAAAGGTTTGGCCGTCGAAACAGAAGGATTTTTATCACAGGACAAGAAATCAGCCCTCGACAACTTAACCGGCAGAAATTTTTTTTAAAAAAAAAAATCCCTAAACCGGGGTCACAATTTCATAAAAAAACTGACTTTCGGGAATTCACTCAAAAATGGTGCCCAACGGTTGCAAATGCTCCCCTGAAAGGTTTGGCCGTCGAAACAGAAGGCTTTTTATCACAGGACAAGAAATCAGCCCTCGACAACTTAACCAGCAGAAATTTTTTTTTTGAAAAAATCCCTAAGCCCCGGGGTCACAATTTCATAAAAAATCTGACTTTCGGGAATTCACTCAAAAATGGTGCCCAACGGTTGCCAATGCTCCCCTGAAAGGTTTGGCGGTCGAAACAGAAGGCTTTTTATCACAGGACAAAAAAATCAGCCCTCGACAACTTAACCGGCAGAAATTTTTTTTTTGAAAAAATCCCTAAGCCCCGGGGTCACAATTTCAGAAAAAATCTGACTTTCGGGAATTCACTCAAAAATGGTGCCCAACGGTTGCAGATGCTCCCCTGAAAGGTTTGGTGGTCGAAACAGAAGGCTTTTTATCACAGGAGAAGAAATCAGAGCTCGAGAACTTAACCGGCAGAAAAATTTTTTTTTGAAAAAATCCCTAAGCCCCGGGGTCACAATTTCAGAAAAAATCTGACTTTCGGGAATTCACTCAAAAATGGTGCCCAACGGTTGCAAATGCTCCCCTGAAAGGTTTGGCCATCGAAACAGAAGGCTTTTTATCACAGGACAAGAAATCAGACCTCGAGAACTTAGCCGGCAGAAATTTTTTTTTTGAAAAAATCCCTAAGCCCCGGGGTCACAATTTCAGAAAAAATCTGACTTTCGGAAATTCACTCAAAAATGGTGCCCAACGGTTGCAAATGCTCCCCTGAAAGGTTTGGCGGTCGAAACAGAAGGCTTTTTATCACAGGACAAGAAATCAGCCCTCGACAACTTAACCGGCAGAATTTTTTTTTTTGAAAAAATCCCTAAGCCCCGGGGTCACAATTTCAGAAAAAATCTGACTTTCGGGAATTCACTCAAAAATGGTGCCCAACGGTTGCAAATGCTCCCCTGAAAGGTTTGGCCGTCGAAACAGAAGGCTTTTTATCACAGGATAAGAAATCAGCCCTCAACAACTTAACCGGCAGAAAATTTTTTTTTGAAAAAATCCCTAAGCCCCGGGGTCACAATTTCAGAAAAAATCTGACTTTCGGGAATTCACTCAAAAATGGTGCCCAACGGTTGCAAATGCTCCCCTGAAAGGTTTGGCCTTCGAAACAGAAGGCTTTTTATCACAGGACAAGAAATCAGCCCTCGACAACTTAACCGGCAGAAATTTTTTTTGTGAAAAAATCCCTAAGCCCCGGGGTCACAATTTCAGAAAAAATCTGACTTTCGGGAATTCACTCAAAAATGGTGCCCAACGGTTGCAAATGCTCCCCTGAAAGGTTTGGCCGTCGAAACAGAAGGCTTTTTATCACAGGACAAGAAATCAGCCCTCGATAACTTATCCGGCAGAAATTTTTTTTTTGAAAATATCCCTAAGCCCCGGGGTCACAATTTCAGAAAAAATCTGACTTTCGGGAATTCACTCAAAAATGGTGCCCAACGGTTGCAGATGCTACCCTGAAAGGTTTGGCGCTCGAAACAGAAGGCTTTTTATCACAGGACAAGAAATCAGCCCTCGAGAACTTAGCTGGCAGAATTTTTTTTTTTTTTAAAAAAATCCCTAAGCCCCGGGGTCACAATTTCAGAAAAAATCTGACTTTCGGGAATTCACTCAAAAATGGTGCCCAACGGTTGCACTTGCTCCCCTGAAAGGTTTGGTGGTCGAAACAGAAGGCTTTTTATCACAGGACAAGAAATCAGAGCTCGAGAACTTAACCGGCAGAAAAATATTTTTTTGAAAAAATCCCTAAGCCCCGGGGTCACAATTTCATAAAAAATCTGACTTTCGGGAATTCACTCAAAAATGGTGCCCAACGGTTGCAAATGCTCCCCTGAAAGGTTTGGCGGTCGAAACAGAAGGCTTTTTATCACAGGGCAAGAAATCAGCCCTCGAGAACTTAGCCGGCAGAAAAATATTTTTTTGAAAAAATCCCTAAGCCCCGGGGTCACAATTTCAGAAAAAATCTGACTTCACGGGAATTCACTCAAAAATGGTGCCCAACGGTTGCAAATGCTCCCCTGAAAGGTTTGGCCGTCGAAACAGAAGGATTTTTATCACAGGACAAGAAATCAGCCCTCGACAACTTAACCGGCAGAAATTTTTTTTTTGAAAAAATCCCTAAGCCCCGGGGTCACAATTTCAGAAAAAATCTGACTTTCGGGAATTCACTCAAAAATGGTGCCCAACGGTTGCAAATGCTCCCCTGAAAGGTTTGGCCGTCGAAACAGAAGGCTTTTTATCACAGGACAAGAAATCAGCCCTCGATAACTTAACCGGCAGAATTTTTTTTTTGAAAAAATCCCTAAGCCCCGGGGTCACAATTTCAGAAAAAATCTGACTTTCGGGAATTCACTCAAAAATGGTGCCCAACAGTTGCAGATGCTCCCCTGAAAGGTTTGGCGGTCGAAACAGAAGGCTTTTTATCACAGGACAAGAAATCAGAGTTCGAGAACTTAACCGGCAGAAAAAATTTTTTTTGAAAAAATCCCTAAGCCCCGGGGTCACAATTTCATAAAAAATCTGACTTTCGGGAATTCACTCAAAAATGGTGCCCAACGGTTGCACTTGCTCCCCTGAAAGGTTTGGCGCTCGAAACAGAAGGCTTTTTATCACAGGACAAGAAATCAGCCCTCGAGAACTTAGCTGGCAGAATTTTTTTTTTTTTTTTTTTTAAATCCCTAAGCCCCGGGGTCACAATTTCAGAAAAAATCTGACTTTCGGGAATTCACTCAAAAATGGTGCCCAACGGTTGCAGATGCTCCCCTGAAAGGTTTGGTGGTCGAAACAGAAGGCTTTATATCACAGGACATGAAATCAGAGCTCGAGAACTTAACCGGCAGAAAAATATTTTTAAAAAAAATCCCTAAGCCCCGGGGTCACAATTTCAGAAAAAATCTGACTTCACGGTAATTCACTCAAAAATGGTGCCCAACGGTTGCAAATGCTCCCCTGAAAGGTTTGGCCGTCGAAACAGAAGGCTTTTTATCACAGGACAAGAAATCAGCCCTCGAGAACTTAGCCGGCAGAAAAATATTTTTTTGAAAAAATCCCTAAGCCCCGGGGTCACAATTTCAGAAAAAATCTGACTTCACGGGAATTCACTCAAAAATGGTGCCCAACGGTTGCAAATGCTCCCCTGAAAGGTTTGGCCGTCGAAACAGAAGGATTTTTATCACAGGACAAGAAATCAGCCCTCGACAACTTAACCGGCAGAAATTTTTTTTTTGAAAAAATCCCTAAGCCCCGGGGTCACAATTTCAGAAAAAATCTGACTTTCGGGAATTCACTCAAAAATGGTGCCCAACGGTGGCAAATGCTACCCTGAAAGGTTTGGCGGTCGAAACAGAAGGCTTTTTATCACAGGACAAGAATTCAGCCCTCAACAACTTAACCGGCAGAAATTTTTTTTTTGAAAAAATCCCTAAGCCCCGGGGTCACAATTTCAGAAAAAATCTGACTTTCGGGAATTCACTCAAAAATGGTGCCCAACGGTTGCAAATGCTCCCCTGAAAGGTTTGGCCGTCGAAACAGAAGGCTTTTTATCACAGGATAAGAAATCAGCCCTCAACAACTTAACCGGCAGAAAATTTTTTTTTGAAAAAATCCCTAAGCCCCGGGGTCACAATTTCAGAAAAAATCTGACTTTCGGGAATTCACTCAAAAATGGTGCCCAACGGTTGCAAATGCTCCCCTGAAAGGTTTGGCCTTCGAAACAGAAGGCTTTTTATCACAGGACAAGAAATCAGCCCTCGACAACTTAACCGGCAGAAATTTTTTTTGTGAAAAAATCCCTAAGCCCCGGGGTCACAATTTCAGAAAAAATCTGACTTTCAGGAATTCACTCAAAAATGGTGCCCAACGGTTGCAAATGCTCCCCTGAAAGGTTTGGCGGTCGAAACAGAAGGCTTTTTATCACAGGGCAAGAAATCAGACCTCGAGAACTTAGCCGGCAGAAAAATATTTTTTTGAAAAAATCCCTAAGCCCCGGGGTCACAATTTCAGAAAAAATCTGACTTCACGGGAATTCACTCAAAAATGGTGCCCAACGGTTGCAAATGCTCCCCTGAAAGGTTTGGCCGTCGAAACAGAAGGATTTTTATCACAGGACAAGAAATCAGCCCTCGACAACTTAACCGGCAGAAATTTTTTTAAAAAAAAAAATCCCTAAACCGGGGTCACAATTTCATAAAAAATCTGACTTTCGGGAATTCACTCAAAAATGGTGCCCAACGGTTGCAAATGCTCCCCTGAAAGGTTTGGCGGTCGAAACAGAAGGCTTTTTATCACAGGACAAGAAATCAGCCCTCGACAACTTAACCGGCAGAATTTTTTTTTTTGAAAAAATCCCTAAGCCCCGGGGTCACAATTTCAGAAAAAATCTGACTTTCGGGAATTCACTCAAAAATGGTGCCCAACGGTTGCAAATGCTCCCCTGAAAGGTTTGGCCGTCGAAACAGAAGGCTTTTTATCACAGGATAAGAAATCAGCCCTCAACAACTTAACCGGCAGAAAATTTTTTTTTGAAAAAATCCCTAAGCCCCGGGGTCACAATTTCAGAAAAAATCTGACTTTCGGGAATTCACTCAAAAATGGTGCCCAACGGTTGCAAATGCTCCCCTGAAAGGTTTGGCCTTCGAAACAGAAGGCTTTTTATCACAGGACAAGAAATCAGCCCTCGACAACTTAACCGGCAGAAATTTTTTTTGTGAAAAAATCCCTAAGCCCCGGGGGCACAATTTCAGAAAAAATCTGACTTTCGGGAATTCACTCAAAAATGGTGCCCAACGGTTGCAAATGCTCCCCTGAAAGGTTTGGCCGTCGAAACAGAAGGCTTTTTATCACAGGACAAGAAATCAGCCCTCAACAACTTAACCGGCAGAATTTTTTTTTTTGAAAAAATCCCTAAGCCCCGGGGTCACAATTTCAGAAAAAATCTGACTTTCGGGAATTCGCTCAAAAATGGTGCCCAACGTTTGCGAATGCTCCCCTGAAAGGTTTGGCCGTCGAAACAGAAGGCTTTTTATCACAGGACAAGAAATCAGCCCTCGATAACTTATCCGGCAGAAATTTTTTTTTTGAAAATATCCCTAAGCCCCGGGGTCACAATTTCAGAAAAAATCTGACTTTCGGGAATTCACTCAAAAATGGTGCCCAACGGTTGCAGATGCTACCCTGAAAGGTTTGGCGCTCGAAACAGAAGGCTTTTTATCACAGGACAAGAAATCAGCCCTCGAGAACTTAGCTGGCAGAATTTTTTTTTTTTTTAAAAAAATCCCTAAGCCCCGGCGTCACAATTTCAGAAAAAATCTGACTTTCGGGAATTCACTCAAAAATGGTGCCCAACGGTTGCACTTGCTCCCCTGAAAGGTTTGGTGGTCGAAACAGAAGGCTTTTTATCACAGGACAAGAAATCAGAGCTCGAGAACTTAACCGGCAGAAAAATATTTTTTTGAGAAAATCCCTCAGCCCCGGGGTCACAATTTCATAAAAAATCTGACTTTCGGGAATTCACTCAAAAATGGTGCCCAACGGTTGCAAATGCTCCCCTGAAAGGTTTGGCGGTCGAAACAGAAGGCTTTTTATCACAGGGCAAGAAATCAGCCCTCGAGAACTTAGCCGGCAGAAAAATATTTTTTTGAAAAAATCCCTAAGCCCCGGGGTCACAATTTCAGAAAAAATCTGACTTCACGGGAATTCACTCAAAAATGGTGCCCAACAGTTGCAGATGCTCCCCTGAAAGGTTTGGCGGTCGAAACAGAAGGCTTTTTATCACAGGACAAGAAATCAGCCCTCTTTAACTTAACCGGCAGAATTTTTTTTTTGAAAAAATCCCTAAGCCCCGGGGTCACAATTTCAGAAAAAATCTGACTTTCGGGAATTCACTCAAAAATGGTGCCCAACAGTTGCAGATGCTCCCCTGAAAGGTTTGGCGGTCGAAACAGAAGGCTTTTTATCACAGGACAAGAAATCAGAGCTCGAGAACTTAACCGGCAGAAAAAATTTTTTTTGAAAAAATCCCTAAGCCCCGGGGTCACAATTTCATAAAAAATCTGACTTTCGGGAATTCACTCAAAAATGGTGCCCAACGGTTGCACTTGCTCCCCTGAAAGGTTTGGCGCTCGAAACAGAAGGCTTTTTATCACAGGACAAGAAATCAGCCCTCGAGAACTTAGCTGGCAGAATTTTTTTTTTTTTTTTTTTTTAAATCCCTAAGCCCCGGGGTCACAATTTCAGAAAAAATCTGACTTTCGGGAATTCACTCAAAAATGGTGCCCAACGGTTGCAGATGCTCCCCTGAAAGGTGTGGTGGTCGAAACAGAAGGCTTTTTATCACAGGACAAGAAATCAGAGCTCGAGAACTTAACCGGCAGAAAAATATTTTTTAAAAAAATCCCTAAGCCCCGGGGTCACAATTTCAGAAAAAATCTGACTTCATGGTAATTCACTCAAAAATGGTGCCCAACGGTTGCAAATGCTCCCGTGAAAGGTTTGGCCGTCGAAACAGAAGGCTTTTTATCACAGGACAAGAAATCAGCCCTCGAGAACTTAGCCGGCAGAAAAATATTTTTTTGAAAAAATCCCTAAGCCCCGGGGTCACAATTTCAGAAAAAATCTGACTTCACGGGAATTCACTCAAAAATGGTGCCCAACGGTTGCAAATGCTCCCCTGAAAGGTTTGGCCGTCGAAACAGAAGGATTTTTATCACAGGACAAGAAATCAGCCCTCGACAACTTAACCGGCAGAAATTTTTTTTTTGAAAAAATCCCTAAGCCCCGGGGTCACAATTTCAGAAAAAATCTGACTTTCGGGAATTCACTCAAAAATGGTGCCCAACGGTTGCAAATGCTCCCCTGAAAGGTTTGGCCGTCGAAACAGAAGGCTTTTTATCACAGGACAAGAAATCAGCCCTCGATAACTTAACCGGCAGAAATTTTTTTTTGAAAAAATCCCTAAGCCCCGGGGTCACAATTTCAGAAAAAATCTGACTTTCGGGAATTCACTCAAAAATGGTGCCCAACAGTTGCAGATGCTCCCCTGAAAGGTTTGGCGGTCGAAACAGAAGGCTTTTTATCACAGGACAAGAAATCAGAGCTCGAGAACTTAACCGGCAGAAAAATATTTTTTTGAAAAAATCCCTAAGCCCCGGGGTCACAATTTCAGAAAAAATCTGACTTTCGGGAATTCGCTCAAAAATGGTGCCCAACGTTTGCGAATGCTCCCCTGAAAGGTTTGGCCGTCGAAACAGAAGGCTTTTTATCACAGGACAAGAAATCAGCCCTCGATAACTTATCCGGCAGAAATTTTTTTTTTGAAAAAATCCCTAAGCCCCGGGGTCACAATTTCAGAAAAAATCTGACTTTCGGGAATTCACTCAAAAATGGTGCCCAACGGTTGCAGATGCTACCCTGAAAGGTTTGGCGCTCGAAACAGAAGGCTTTTTATCACAGGACAAGAAATCAGCCCTCGAGAACTTAGCTGGCAGAATTTTTTTTTTTTTAAAAAAAATCCCTAAGCCCCGGGGTCACAATTTCAGAAAAAATCTGACTTTCGGGAATTCACTCAAAAATGGTGCCCAACGGTTGCACTTGCTCCCCTGAAAGGTTTGGTGGTCGAAACAGAAGGCTTTTTATCACAGGACAAGAAATCAGAGCTCGAGAACTTAACCGGCAGAAAAATATTTTTTTGAAAAAATCCCTAAGCCCCGGGGTCACAATTTCATAAAAAATCTGACTTTCGGGAATTCACTCAAAAATGGTGCCCAACGGTTGCAAATGCTCCCCTGAAAGGTTTGGCGGTCGAAACAGAAGGCTTTTTATCACAGGGCAAGAAATCAGCCCTCGAGAACTTAGCCGGCAGAAAAATATTTTTTTGAAAAAATCCCTAAGCCCCGGGGTCACAATTTCAGAAAAAATCTGACTTCACGGGAATTCACTCAAAAATGGTTCCCAACGGTTGCAAATGCTCCCCTGAAAGGTTTGGCGGTCGAAACAGAAGGCTTTTTATCACAGGACATGAAGACAGCCCTTGATAACTTAACCGGCAGAATTTTTTTTTTTGAATAAATCCCTAAGCCCCGGGGTCACAATTTCAGAAAAAATCTGACTTTCGGGAATTCACTCAAAAATGGTGCCCAACGGTTGCCAATGCTCCCCTGAAAGGTTTGGTGGTCGAAACAGAAGGCTTTTTATCACAGGACAAGAAATCAGAGCTCGAGAACTTAACCAGCAGAAAAATATTTTTTTGAAAAAATCCCTAAGCCCCGGGGTCACAATTTCAGAAAAAATCTGACTTCACGGGAATTCACTCAAAAATGGTGCCCAACGGTTGCAAATGCTCCCCTGAAAGGTTTGGCCGTCGAAACAGAAGGCTTTTTATCACAGGACAAGAAATCAGCCCTCGACAACTTAACCGGCAGAAATTTTTTTTAAAAAAAAATCCCTAAGCCCCGGGGTCACAATTTCATAAAAAATCTGACTTTCGGGAATTCACTCAAAAATGGTGCCCAACGGTTGCAAATGCTCCCCTGAAAGATTTGGCGGTCGAAACAGAAGGCTTTTTATCACAGGACAAGAAATCAGCCCTCGACAACTTAACCGGCTGAAATTTTTTTTTTTTGAAAAATTCACTCAAAAATGGTGCCCAACGGTTGCAAATGCTCCCCTGAAAGGTTTGGCCGTCGAAACAGAAGGCTTTTTATCACAGGACAAGAAATCAGCCCTCAACAACTTAACCGGCAGAAATTTTTTTTTTGAAAAAAATCCCTAAGCCCCGGGGTCACAATTTCAGAAAAAATCTGACTTTCGGGAATTCACTCAAAAATGGTGCCCAACGGTTGCAAATGCTCCCCTGAAAGGTTTGGCCGTCGAAACAGAACGCTTTTTATCATAGGACAAGAAATCAGCCCTCGATAACTTAACCGGCAGAATTTTTTTTTTTGAAAAAATCCCTAAGCCTCGGGGTCACAATTTCAGAAAAAAATCTGACTTTCGGGAATTCACTCAAAAATGGTGCCCAACGGTTGCAAATGCTCCCCTGAAAGGTTTGGCGGTCGAAACACAAGGCTTTTTATCACAGGAGAAGAAGACAGCCCTTGATAACTTAACCGGCAGAATTTTTTTTTTAAAAAAAATCCCTAAGCCCCGGGGTCACAATTTCAGAAAAAATCTGACTTTCGGGAATTCACTCAAAAATGGTGCCCAACAGTTGCAGATGCTCCCCTGAAAGGTTTGGCGGTCGAAACAGAAGGCTTTTTATCACAGGACAAGAAATCAGAGCTCGAGAACTTAACCGGCAGAAAAAATTTTTTTTGAAAAAATCCCTAAGCCCCGGGGTCACAATTTCATAAAAAATCTGACTTTCGGGAATTCACTCAAAAATGGTGCCCAACGGTTGCACTTGCTCCCCTGAAAGGTTTGGCGCTCGAAACAGAAGGCTTTTTATCACAGGACAAGAAATCAGCCCTCGAGAACTTAGCTGGCAGAATTTTTTTTTTAAAAAAAAAAAAAATCCCAAAGCCCCGGGGTCACAATTTCAGAAAAAATCTGACTTTCGGGAATTCACTCAAAAATGGTGCCCAACGGTTGCCAATGCTCCCCTGAAAGGTTTGGTGGTCGAAACAGAAGGCTTTTAATCACAGGACAAGAAATCAGAGCTCGAGAACTTAACCGGCAGAAAAATATTTTTTAAAAAAATCCCTAAGCCCCGGGGTCACAATTTCAGAAAAAATCTGACTTTCGGAAATTCACTCAAAAATGGTGCCCAACGGTTGCAAATGCTCCCCTGAAAGGTTTGGCGGTCGAGACAGAAGGCTTTTTATCACAGGACAAGAAATCAGCCCTCGACAACTTAACCGGTAGAATTTTTTTTTTTGAAAAAATCCCTAAGCCCCGGGGTCACAATTTAAGAAAAAATCTGACTTTCGGGAATTCACTCAAAAATGGTGCCCAACGGTTGCAAATGCTCCCCTGAAAGGTTTGGCCGTCGAAACAGAAGGCTTTTTATCACAGGACAAGAAATCAGCCCTCGACAACTTAACCGGCAGAATTTTTTTTTTTGAAAAATTCACTCAAAAATGGTGCCCAACGGTTGCAAATGCTCCCCTGAAAGGTTTGGCCGTCGAAACAGAAGGCTTTTTATCACAGGACAAGAAATCAGCCCTCAACAACTTAACCGGCAGAAATTTTTTTTTTGAAAAAAATCCCTAAGCCCCGGGGTCACAATTTCAGAAAAAATCTGACTTTCGGGAATTCACTCAAAAATGGTGCCCAACGGTTGCAAATGCTCCCCTGAAAGGTTTGGCCGTCGAAACAGAACGCTTTTTATCATAGGACAAGAAATCAGCCCTCGATAACTTAACCGGCAGAAATTTTTTTTTTGAAAAAATCCCTAAGCCTCGGGGTCACAATTTCAGAAAAAATCTGACTTTCGGGAATTCACTCAAAAATGGTGCCCAACGGTTGCAAATGCTCCCCTGAAAGGTTTGGCCGTCGAAACAGAAGGCTTTTTATCACAGGACAAGAAGACAGCCCTTGATAACTTAACCGGCAGAATTTTTTTTTTTGAAAAAATCCCTAAGCCCCGGGGTCACAATTTCAGAAAAAATCTGACTTTCGGGAATTCACTCAAAAATGGTGCCCAACGGTTGCCAATGCTCCCCTGAAAGGTTTAGCCGTCGAAACAGAAGGCTTTTTATCACAGGACAAGAAATCAGCCCTCGACAACTTAACCGGTAGAATTTTTTTTTTTGAAAAAATCCCTAAGCCCCGGGGTCACAATTTCAGAAAAAATCTGACTTTCGGGAATTCACTCAAAAATGGTGCCCAACGGTTGCAAATGCTCCCCTGAAAGGTTTGGCCGTCGAAACAGAAGCCTTTTTATCACAGGACAAGAAATCAGCCCTCGACAACTTAACCGGCAGAAATTTTTTTTTGAAAAAATCCCTAAGCCCCGGGGTCACAATTTCAGAAAAAAGCTTACTTTCGGGAATTCACTCAAAAATGGTGCTCAACGGTTGCAGATGCTCCCCTGAAAGGTTTAGCCATCGAAACAGAAGGCTTTTTATCACAGGACAAGAAATCAGCCCTCAACAACTTAACCGGCAGAATTTTTTTTTTTGAAAAAATCCCTAAGCCCCGGGGTCACAATTTCAGAAAAAATCTGACTTTCGGGAATTCACTCAAAAATGGTGCCAAACGGTTGCAGATGCTCCCCTGAAAGGTTTGGCGGTCGAAACAGAAGGCTTTTTATCACAGGACAAGAAATCAGAGCTCGAGAACTTAACCGGCAGAAATTTTTTTTTTGAAAAAATCCCTAAGCCCCGGGGTCACAATTTCAGAAAAAATCTGACTTTCGGGAATTCACTCAAAAACGGTGCCCAACGGTTGCAAATGCTCCCCTGAAAGGTTTGGCCGTCGAAACAGAAGGCTTTTTATCACAGGACAAGAAATCAGCCCTCAACAACTTAACCGGCAGAATTTTTTTTTTTGAAAAAAATCCCTAAGCCCCGGGGTCACAATTTCAGAAAAAATCTGACTTTCGGGAATTCACTCAAAAATGGTGCCCAACGGTTGCAAATGCTCCCCTGAAAGGTTTGGCCGTCGAAACAGAAGGCTTTTTATCACAGGACGAGAAATCAGCCCTCGACCACTTAACCGGCAGAAATTTTTTTTTTGAAAAAATCCCTAAGCCCCGGGGTCACAATTTCAGAAAAAATCTGACTTTCGGGAATTCACTCAAAAATGGTGCCCAACGGTTGCAGATGCTCCCCTGAAAGGTTTGGCGGTCGAAACAGTAGGCTTTTTATCACAGGACAAGAAATCAGAGCTCTGGAACTTAACCGGCAGAAATTTTTTTTTTGAAAAAATCCCTAAGCCCCGGGGTCACAATTTCAGAAAAAATCTGACTTTGGGGAATTCACTCAAAAACGGTGCCCAACGGTTGCAAATGCTCCCCTGAAAGGTTTGGCCGTCGAAACAGAAGGCTTTTTATCACAGGACAAGAAATCAGCCCTCGACAACTTAACCGGCAGAATTTTTTTTTTTGAAAAAATCCCTAAGCCCCGGGGTCACAATTTCAGAAAAAATCTGACTTTCGGGAATTCACTCAAAAATGGTGCCCAACGGTTGCCAATGCTCCCCTGAAAGGTTTGGCCGTCGAAACAGAAGGCTTTTTATCACAGGACAAGAAATCAGCCCTCGACAACTTAACCGGCAGAAATTTTTTTTTTGAAAAAATCCCTAAGCCCCGGGGTCACAATTTCAGAAAAAATTTGACTTTCGGGAATTCACTCAAAAATGGTGCCCAACGGTTGCCAATGCTCCCCTGAAAGGTTTGGCCGTCGAAACAGAAGGCTTTTTATCACAGAACAAGAAATCAGCCCTCGACAACTTAACCGGTAGAAATTTTTTTTTTGAAAAAATCCCTAAGCCCCGGGGTCACAATTTCAGAAAAAATCTGACTTTCGGGAATTCACTCAAAAACGGTGCCCAACGGTTACAAATGCTCCCCTGAAAGGTTTGGCCGTCGAAACAGAAGGCTTTTTATCACAGGACAAGAAATCAGCCCTCAACAACTTAACCGGCAGAAATTTTTTTTTTGAAAAAAATCCCTAAGCCCCGGGGTCACAATTTCAGAAAAAATCTGACTTTCGGGAATTCACTCAAAAATGGTGTCCAACGGTTGCAAATGCTCCCCTGAAAGGTTTGGCCGTCGAATCAGAAGGCTTTTTATCACAGGACAAGAAATCAGCCCTCGACAACTTAACCGGCAGAAATTTTTTTTTTGAAAAAATCCCTAAGCCCCGGGGTCACAATTTCAGAAAAAATCTGACTTTCGGGAATTCACTCAAAAATGGTGCCCAACGGTTGCAGATGCTCCCCTGAAAGGTTTGGCGGTCGAAACAGAAGGCTTTTTATCACAGGACAAGAAATCAGAGCTCGAGAACTTAACCGGCAGAAATTTTTTTTTTGAAAAAATCCCTAAGCCCTGGGGTCACAATTTCAGAAAAAATCTGACTTTCGGGAATTCACTCAAAAATGGTGCCCAACGGTTGCAAATGCTCCCCTGAAAGGTTTGGCCGTCGAAACAGAAGGCTTTTTATCACAGGACAAGAAATCAGCCCTCGACAACTTAACCGGCAGAATTTTTTTTTTTGAAAAAATCCCTAAGCCCCAGGGTCTCAATTTCAGAAAAAATCTGACTTTCGGGAATTCACTCAAAAATGGTGCCCAACGGTTGCAAAAGCTCCCCTGAAAGGTTTGGCAGTCGAAACAGAAGGCTTTTTATCACAGGACAAGAAATCAGCCCTCGACAACTTAACCGGCAGAAATTTTTTTTTTGAAAAAATCCCTAAGCCCCGGGGTCACAATTTTATAAAAAATCTGACTTTCGGGAGTTCACTCAAAAAAGGTGCCCAGCGGTTGCCAATGCTCCCCTGAAAGGTTTGGCGGTCGAAACAGAAGGCTTTTTATCACAGGACAAGAAATCAGCCCTCGATAACTTAACCGGCAGAATTTTTTTTTTTTTTGAAAAAATCCCTAAGCCCCGGGGTCACAATTTCAGAAAAAATCTGACTTTCGGGAATTCACTCAAAAATGGTGCCCAACGGTTGCAGATGCTCCCCTGAAAGGTTTGGCCGTCGAAACAGAAGGCTTTTTATCACAGGACAAGAAATCAGCCCTCGACAACTTAACCGGCAGAAATATATTTTTTAAAAAAATCCCTAAGCCCCCGGGTCACAATTTCAGAAAAATTCTGACTTCACGGTAATTCACTCAAAAATGGTGCCCAACGGTTGCAAATGCTCCCCTGAAAGGTTTGGCCGTCGAAACAGAAGGCTTTTTATCACAGGACAAGAAATCAGCCCTCGACAACTTAACCGGCAGAATTTTTTTTTTTTAAAAAATCCCTAAGCCCCGGGGTCACAATTTCAGAAAAAATCTGACTTTCGGAAATTCACTCAAAAATGGTGCCCAACGGTTGCAAATGCTCCCCTGAAAGGTTTGGCGGTCGAGACAGAAGGCTTTTTATCACAGGACAAGAAATCAGCCCTCGACAACTTAACCGGTAGAATTTTTTTTTTTGAAAAAATCCCTAAGCCCCGGGGTCACAATTTCAGAAAAAATCTGACTTTCGGGAATTCACTCAAAAATGGTGCCCAACGGTTGCAAATGCTCCCCTGAAAGGTTTGGCCGTCGAAACAGAAGGCTTTTTATCACAGGACAAGAAATCAGCCCTCGACAACTTAACCGGCAGAAATTTTTTTTTTGAAAAAATCCCTAAGCCCCGGGGTCACAATTTCAGAAAAAATCTGACTTTCGGGAATTCACTCAAAAATGGTGCCCAACGGTTGCAGATGCTCCCCTGAAAGGTTTGGTGGTCGAAACAGAAGGCTTTTTATCACAGGACAAGAAATCAGAGCTCGAGAACTTAACCGGCAGAAAAATATTTTTTTGAAAAAATCCATAAGCCCCGGGGTCACAATTTCAGAAAAAATCTGACTTCACGGGAATTCACTCAAAAATGGTGCCCAACGGTTGCAAATGCTCCCCTGAAAGGTTTGGCCTTCGAAACAGAAGGCTTTTTATCACAGGACAAGAATTCAGCCCTCGACAACTTAACCGGCAGAAATTTTTTTTATGAAAAAATCTCTAAGCCCCGGGGTCACAATCTCAGAACAAATCTGACTTTCGGGAATTCACTCAAAAATGGTGCCCAACAGTTGCAGATGCTCCCCTGAAAGGTTTGGCGGTCGAAACAGAAGGCTTTTTATCACAGGACAAGAAATCAGAGCTCGAGAACTTAACCGGCAGAAAAATTTTTTTTTAAAAAAATCCCTAAGCCCCGGGGTCACAATTTCATAAAAAATCTGACTTTCGGGAATTCACTCAAAAATGGTGCCCAACGGTTGCACTTGCTCCCCTGAAAGGTTTGGCGCTCGAAACAGAAGGCTTTTTATCACAGGACAAGAAATCAGCCCTCGAGAACTTAGCTGGCAGAATTTTTTTTTTTTTTTTAAAAAAAGCCCAAAGCCCCGGGGTCACAATTTCAGAAAAAATCTGACTTTCGGGAATTCACTCAAAAATGGTGCCCAACGGTTGCAGATGCTCCCCTGAAAGGTTTGGTGGTCGAAACAGAAGGCTTTTTATCACAGGACAAGAAATCAGAGCTCGAGAACTTAACCGGCAGAAAGATATTTTTTAAAAAAATCCCTAAGCCCCGGGGTCACAATTTCAGAAAAATTCTGACTTCACGGTAATTCACTCAAAAATGGTGCCCAACGGTTGCAAATGCTCCCCTGAAAGGTTTGGCCGTCGAAACAGAAGGCTTTTTATCACAGGACAAGAAATCAGCCCTCGACAACTTAACCGGCAGAATTTTTTTTTTTGAAAAAATCCCTAAGCCCCGGGGTCACAATTTCAGAAAAAATCTGACTTTCGGAAATTCACTCAAAAATGGTGCCCAACGGTTGCAAATGCTCCCCTGAAAGGTTTGGCGGTCGAGACAGAAGGCTTTTTATCACAGGACAAGAAATCAGCCCTCGACAACTTAACCGGCAGAAAATTTTTTTTGAAAAAATCCCTAAGCCCCGGGGTCACAATTTCAGAAAAAATCTGACTTCACGGGAATTCACTCAAAAATGGTGCCCAACGGTTGCAAATGCTCCCCTGAAAGGTTTGGCCGTCGAAACAGAAGGCTTTTTATCACAGGACAAGAAATCAGCCCTCGACAACTTAACCGGCAGAAATTTTTTTTTTGAAAAAAATCCCTAAGCCCCGGGGTCACAATTTCATAAAAAATCTGACTTTCGGGAATTCACTCAAAAATGGTGCCCAACGGTTGCAAATGCTCCCCTGAAAGGTTTGGCCGTCGAAACAGAACGCTTTTTATCATAGGACAAGAAATCAGCCCTCGATAACTTAACCGGCAGAATTTTTTTTTTTGAAAAAATCCCTAAGCCTCGGGGTCACAATTTCAGAAAAAATCTGACTTTCGGGAATTCACTCAAAAATGGTGCCCAACGGTTGCAAATGCTCCCCTGAAAGGTTTGGCGGTCGAAACAGAAGGCTTTTTATCACAGGACAAGAAGACAGCCCTTGATAACTTAACCGGCAGAATTTTTTTTTTTGAAAAAATCCCTAAGCCCCGAGGTCACAATTTCAGAAAAAATCTGACTTTCGGGAATTCACTCAAAAATGGTGCCCAACGGTTGCCAATGCTCCCCTGAAAGGTTTAGCCGTCGAAACAGAAGGCTTTTTATCACAGGACAAGAAATCAGCCCTCGACAACTTAACCGGCAGAAATTTTTTTTTTTTTGAAAAATTCACTCAAAAATGGTGCCCAACGGTTGCAAATGCTCCCCTGAAAGGTTTGGCCGTCGAAACAGAAGGCTTTTTATCACAGGACAAGAAATCAGCCCTCAACAACTTAACCGGCAGAAATTTTTTTTTTGAAAAAAATTCCTAAGCCCCGGGGTCACAATTTCAGAAAAAATCTGACTTTCGGGAATTCACTCAAAAATGGTGCCCAACGGTTGCAAATGCTCCCCTGAAAGGTTTGGCCGTCGAAACAGAACGCTTTTTATCATAGGACAAGAAATCAGCCCTCGATAACTTAACCGGCAGAAATTTTTTTTTTGAAAAAATCCCTAAGCCTCGGGGTCACAATTTCAGAAAAAATCTGACTTTCGGGAATTCACTCAAAAATGGTGCCCAACGGTTGCAAATGCTCCCCTGAAAGGTTTGGCGGTCGAAACAGAAGGCTTTTTATCACAGGACAAGAAGACAGCCCTTGATAACTTAACCGGCAGAATTTTTTTTTTTGAAAAAATCCCTAAGCCCCGGGGTCACAATTTCAGAAAAAATCTGACTTTCGGGAATTCACTCAAAAATGGTGCCCAACGGTTGCCAATGCTCCCCTGAAAGGTTTAGCCGTCGAAACAGAAGGCTTTTTATCACAGGACAAGAAATCAGCCCTCGACAACTTAACCGGTAGAATTTTTTTTTTTGAAAAAATCCCTAAGCCCCGGGGTCACAATTTCAGAAAAAAATCTGACTTTCGGGAATTCACTCAAAAATGGTGCCCAGCGGTTGCAAATGCTCCCCTGAAAGGTTTGGCCGTCGAAACAGAAGGCTTTTTATCACAGGACAAGAAATCAGCCCTCGACAACTTAACCGGCAGAAATTTTTTTTTTGAAAAAATCCCTAAGCCCCGGGGTCACAATTTCAGAAAAAATCTGACTTTCGGGAATTCACTCAAAAATGGTGCCCAACGGTTGCAGATGCTCCCCTGAAAGGTTTGGTGGTCGAAACAGAAGGCTTTTTATCACAGGACAAGAAATCAGAGCTCGAGAACTTAACCAGCAGAAAAATATTTTTTTGAAAAAATCCCTAAGCCCCGGGGTCACAATTTCAGAAAAAATCTGACTTCACGGGAATTCACTCAAAAATGGTGCCCAACGTTTGCAAATGCTCCCCTGAAAGGTTTGGCCGTCGAAACAGAAGGCTTTTTATCACAGGACAAGAAATCAGCCCTCGACAACTTAACCGGCAGAAATTTTTTTTTTGAAAAAATCCCTAAGCCCCGGGGTCACAATTTCATAAAAAATCTGACTTTCGGGAATTCACTCAAAAATGGTGCCCAACGGTTGCAAATGCTCCCCTGAAAGATTTGGCGGTCGAAACAGAAGGCTTTTTATCACAGGACAAGAAATCAGCCCTCGACAACTTAACCGGCAGAAATGTTTTTTTTTTGAAAAATTCACACCAAAATGGTGCCCAACGGTTGCAAATGCTCCCCTGAAAGGTTTGGCCGTCGAAACAGAAGGCTTTTTATCACAGGACAAGAAATCAGCCCTCAACAACTTAACCGGCAGAAATTTTTTTTTTTGAAAAAAATCCCTAAGCCCCGGGGTCACAATTTCAGAAAAAATCTGACTTTCGGGAATTCACTCAAAAACGGTGCCCAACGGTTGCAAATGCTCCCCTGAAAGGTTTGGCCGTCGAAGCAGAACGCTTTTTATCATAGGACAAGAAATCAGCCCTCGATAACTTAACCGGCAGAAATTTTTTTTTTGAAAAAATCCCTAAGCCTCGGGGTCACAATTTCAGAAAAAATCTGACTTTCGGGAATTCACTCAAAAATGGTGCCCAACGGTTGCAAATGCTCCCCTGAAAGGTTTGGCCGTCGAAACAGAAGCCTTTTTATCACAGGACAAGAAATCAGCCCTCGACAACTTAACCGGCAGAAATTTTTTTTTGAAAAAATCCCTAAGCCCCGGGGTCACAATTTCAGAAAAAATCTGACTTTCGGGAATTCACTCAAAAATGGTGCTCAACGGTTGCAGATGCTCCCCTGAAAGGTTTAGCCATCGAAAAAGAAGGCTTTTTATCACAGGACAAGAAATCAGCCCTCAACAACTTAACCGGCAGAAATTTTTTTTTTGAAAAAATCCCTAAGCCCCGGGGTCACAATTTCAGAAAAAATCTGACTTTCGGGAATTCACTCAAAAATGGTGCCCAACGGTTGCAGATGCTCCCCTGAAAGGTTTGGCGGTCGAAACAGAAGGCTTTTTATCACAGGACAAGAAATCAGAGCTCGAGAACTTAACCGGCAGAAATTTTTTTTTTGAAAAAATCCCTAAGCCCCGGGGTCACAATTTCAGAAAAAATCTGACTTTCGGGAATTCTATCAAAAATGGTGCCCAACGGTTGCAGATGCTCCCCTGAAAGGTTTGGCGGTCGAAACAGTAGGCTTTTTATCACAGGACAAGAAATCAGAGCTCGAGAACTTAACCGGCAGAATTTTTTTTTTTGAAAAAATCCCTAAGCCCCGGGGTCACAATTTCAGAAAAAATCTGACTTTGGGGAATTCACTCAAAAACGGTGCCCAACGGTTGCAAATGCTCCCCTGAAAGGTTTGGCCGTCGAAACAGAAGGCTTTTTATCACAGGACAAGAAATCAGCCCTCGACAACTTAACCGGCAGAATTTTTTTTTTTGAAAAAATCCCTAAGCCCCGGGGTCACAATTTCAGAAAAAATCTGACTTTCGGGAATTCACTCAAAAATGGTGCCCAACGGTTGCCAATGCTCCCCTGAAAGGTTTGGCCGTCGAAACAGAAGGCTTTTTATCACAGGACAAGAAATCAGCCCTCGACAACTTAACCGGCAGAAATTTTTTTTTAAAAAAAATCCCTAAGCCCCGGGGTCACAATTTCAGAAAAAATCTGACTTTCGGGAATTCACTCAAAAATGGTGCCCAACGGTTGCAAATGCTCCCCTGAAAGGTTTGGCCGTCGAAACAGAAGGCTTTTTATCACAGGACAAGAAATCAGCCCTCGACAACTTAACCGGCAGAAATTTTTTTTTTGAAAAAATCCCTAAGCCCCGGGGTCACAATTTCAGAAAAAATCTGACTTTCGGGAATTCACTCAAAAATGGTGCCCAACGGTTGCAGATGCTCCCCTGAAAGGTTTGGTGGTCGAAACAGAAGGCTTTTTATCACAGGACAAGAAATCAGAGCTCGAGAACTTAACCAGCAGAAAAATATTTTTTTGAAAAAATCCCTAAGCCCCGGGGTCACAATTTCAGAAAAAATCTGACTTCACGGGAATTCACTCAAAAATGGTGCCCAACGTTTGCAAATGCTCCCCTGAAAGGTTTGGCCGTCGAAACAGAAGGCTTTTTATCACAGGACAAGAAATCAGCCCTCGACAACTTAACCGGCAGAAATTTTTTTTTTGAAAAAATCCCTAAGCCCCGGGGTCACAATTTCATAAAAAATCTGACTTTCGGGAATTCACTCAAAAATGGTGCCCAACGGTTGCAAATGCTCCCCTGAAAGATTTGGCGGTCGAAACAGAAGGCTTTTTATCACAGGACAAGAAATCAGCCCTCGACAACTTAACCGGCAGAAATTTTTTTTTTTGAAAAATTCACTCAAAAATGGTGCCCAACGGTTGCAAATGCTCCCCTGAAAGGTTTGGCCGTCGAAACAGAAGGCTTTTTATCACAGGACAAGAAATCAGCCCTCAACAACTTAACCGGCAGAAATTTTTTTTTTTGAAAAAAATCCCTAAGCCCCGGGGTCACAATTTCAGAAAAAATCTGACTTTCGGGAATTCACTCAAAAACGGTGCCCAACGGTTGCAAATGCTCCCCTGAAAGGTTTGGCCGTCGAAGCAGAACGCTTTTTATCATAGGACAAGAAATCAGCCCTCGATAACTTAACCGGCAGAAATTTTTTTTTTGAAAAAAATCCCTAAGCCCCGGGGTCACAATTTCAGAAAAAATCTGACTTTCGGGAATTCACTCAAAAATGGTGCCCAACGGTTGCAAATGCTCCCCTGAAAGGTTTGGCCGTCGAAACAGAAGGCTTTTTATCACAGGACAAGAAATCAGCCCTCGACAACTTAACCGGCAGAAATTTTTTTTTTGAAAAAATCCCTAAGCCCCGGGGTCACAATTTCAGAAAAAATCTGACTTTCGGGAATTCACTCAAAAATGGTGCCCAACGGTTGCAGATGCTCCCCTGAAAGGTTTGGTGGTCGAAACAGAAGGCTTTTTATCACAGGACAAGAAATCAGAGCTCGAGAACTTAACCAGCAGAAAAATATTTTTTTGAAAAAATCCCTAAGCCCCGGGGTCACAATTTCAGAAAAAATCTGACTTCACGGGAATTCACTCAAAAATGGTGCCCAACGTTTGCAAATGCTCCCCTGAAAGGTTTGGCCGTCGAAACAGAAGGCTTTTTATCACAGGACAAGAAATCAGCCCTCGACAACTTAACCGGCAGAAATTTTTTTTTTGAAAAAATCCCTAAGCCCCGGGGTCACAATTTCATAAAAAATCTGACTTTCGGGAATTCACTCAAAAATGGTGCCCAACGGTTGCAAATGCTCCCCTGAAAGATTTGGCGGTCGAAACAGAAGGCTTTTTATCACAGGACAAGAAATCAGCCCTCGACAACTTAACCGGCAGAAATTTTTTTTTTTGAAAAATTCACTCAAAAATGGTGCCCAACGGTTGCAAATGCTCCCCTGAAAGGTTTGGCCGTCGAAACAGAAGGCTTTTTATCACAGGACAAGAAATCAGCCCTCAACAACTTAACCGGCAGAAATTTTTTTTTTTGAAAAAAATCCCTAAGCCCCGGGGTCACAATTTCAGAAAAAATCTGACTTTCGGGAATTCACTCAAAAACGGTGCCCAACGGTTGCAAATGCTCCCCTGAAAGGTTTGGCCGTCGAAGCAGAACGCTTTTTATCATAGGACAAGAAATCAGCCCTCGATAACTTAACCGGCAGAAATTTTTTTTTTGAAAAAATCCCTAAGCCTCGGGGTCACAATTTCAGAAAAAATCTGACTTTCGGGAATTCACTCAAAAATGGTGCCCAACGGTTGCAAATGCTCCCCTGAAAGGTTTGGCCGTCGAAACAGAAGGCTTTTTATCACAGGACAAGAAATCAGCCCTCGACAACTTAACCGGCAGAAATTTTTTTTTGAAAAAATCCCTAAGCCCCGGGGTCACAATTTCAGAAAAAATCTGACTTTCGGGAATTCACTCAAAAATGGTGCTCAACGGTTGCAGATGCTCCCCTGAAAGGTTTAGCCATCGAAAAAGAAGGCTTTTGATCACAGGACAAGAAATCAGCCCTCAACAACTTAACCGGCAGAAATTTTTTTTTTGAAAAAATCCCTAAGCCCCGGGGTCACAATTTCAGAAAAAATCTGACTTTCGGGAATTCACTCAAAAATGGTGCCCAACGGTTGCAGATGCTCCCCTGAAAGGTTTGGCGGTCGAAACAGAAGGCTTTTTATCACAGGACAAGAAATCAGAGCTCGAGAACTTAACCGGCAGAAATTTTTTTTTTGAAAAAATCCCTAAGCCCCGGGGTCACAATTTCAGAAAAAATCTGACTTTCGGGAATTCACTCAAAAATGGTGCCCAACGGTTGCAGATGCTCCCCTGAAAGGTTTGGCGGTCGAAACAGTAGGCTTTTTATCACAGGACAAGAAATCAGAGGTCGAGAACTTAACCGGCAGAAATTTTTTTTTTGAAAAAATCCCTAAGCCCCGGGGTCACAATTTCAGAAAAAATCTGACTTTGGGGAATTCACTCAAAAATGGTGCCCAACGGTTGCAAATGCTCCCCTGAAAGGTTTGGCCGTCGAAACAGAAGGCTTTTTATCACAGGACAAGAAATCAGCCCTCGACAACTTAACCGGCAGAATTTTTTTTTTTGAAAAAATCCCTAAGCCCCGGGGTCACAATTTCAGAAAAAATCTGACTTTCGGGAATTCACTCAAAAATGGTGCCCAACGGTTGCCAATGCTCCCCTGAAAGGTTTGGCCGTCGAAACAGAAGGCTTTTTATCACAGGACAAGAAATCAGCCCTCGACAACTTAACCGGCAGAAATTTTTTTTTTGAAAAAATCCCTAAGCCCCGGGGTCACAATTTCAGAAAAAATTTGACTTTCGGGAATTCACTCAAAAATGGTGCCCAACGGTTGCCAATGCTCCCCTGAAAGGTTTGGCCGTCGAAACAGAAGGCTTTTTATCACAGGACAAGAAATCAGCCCTCGACAACTTAACCGGTAGAAATTTTTTTTTTGAAAAAATCCCTAAGCCCCGGGGTCACAATTTCAGAAAAAATCTGACTTTCGGGAATTCACTCAAAAACGGTGCCCAACGGTTACAAATGCTCCCCTGAAAGGTTTGGCCGTCGAAACAGAAGGCTTTTTATCACAGGACAAGAAATCAGCCCTCAACAACTTAACCGGCAGAAATTTTTTTTTTGAAAAAAATCCCTAAGCCCCGGGGTCACAATTTCAGAAAAAATCTGACTTTCGGGAATTCACTCAAAAATGGTGCCCAACGGTTGCAAATGCTCCCCTGAAAGGTTTGGCCGTCGAAACAGAAGGCTTTTTATCACAGGACAAGAAATCAGCCCTCGACAACTTAACCGGCAGAAATTTTTTTTTTGAAAAAATCCCTAAGCCCCGGGGTCACAATTTCAGAAAAAATCTGACTTTCGGGAATTCACTCAAAAATGGTGCCCAACGGTTGCAGATGCTCCCCTGAAAGGTTTGGCGGTCGAAACAGAAGGCTTTTTATCACAGGACAAGAAATCAGAGCTCGAGAACTTAACCGGCAGAAATTTTTTTTTTGAAAAAATCCCTAAGCCCCGGGGTCACAATTTCAGAAAAAATCTGACTTTCGGGAATTCACTCAAAAATGGTGCCCAACGGTTGCAAATGCTCCCCTGAAAGGTTTGGCCGTCGAAACAGAAGGCTTTTTATCACAGGACAAGAAATCAGCCCTCGACAACTTAACCGGCAGAATTTTTTTTTTTGAAAAAATCCCTAAGCCCCAGGGTCACAATTTCAGAAAAAATCTGACTTTCGGGAATTCACTCAAAAATGGTGCCCAACGGTTGCAAAAGCTCCCCTGAAAGGTTTGGCGGTCGAAACAGAAGTCTTTTTATCACAGGACAAGAAATCAGCCCTCGACAACTTAACCGGCAGAAATTTTTTTTTTGAAAAAATCCCTAAGCCCCGGGGTCACAATTTTATAAAAAATCTGACTTTCGTTAATTCACTCAAAAATGGTGCCCAGCGGTTGCCAATGCTCCCCTGAAAGGTTTGGCGGTCGAAACAGAAGGCTTTTTATCACAGGACAAGAAATCAGCCCTCGATAACTTAACCGGCAGAAATTTTTTTTTTTTGAAAAAATCCCTAAGCCCCGGGGTCACAATTTCAGAAAAAATCTGACTTTCGGGAATTCACTCAAAAATGGTGCCCAACGGTTGCAGATGCTCCCCTGAAAGGTTTGGCCGTCGAAACAGAAGGCTTTTTATCACAGGACAAGAAATCAGCCCTCGACAACTTAACCGGCAGAAATTTTTTTTTTGAAAAAATCCCTAAGCCCCGGGGTCACAATTTCAGAAAAAATCTGACTTTCGGGAATTCACTCAAAAACGGTGCCCAACGGTTGCAAATGCTCCCCTGAAAGGTTTGGCCGTCGAAACAGAAGGCTTTTTATCACAGGACAAGAAATCAGCCCTCAACAACTTAACCGGCAGAATTTTTTTTTTTGAAAAAAATCCCTGAGCCCCGGGGTCACAATTTCAGAAAAAATCTGACTTTCGGGAATTCACTCAAAAATGGTGCCCAACGGTTGCAAATGCTCCCCTGAAAGGTTTGGCCGTCGAAACAGAAGGCTTTTTATCACAGGACGAGAAATCAGCCCTCGACCACTTAACCGGCAGAAATTTTTTTTTTGAAAAAATCCCTAAGCCCCGGGGTCACAATTTCAGAAAAAATCTGACTTTGGGGAATTCACACAAAAATGGTGCCCAACGGTTGCAAATGCTCCCCTGAAAGGTTTGGCCGTCGAAACAGAAGGCTTTTTATCACAGGACAAGAAATCAGCCCTCGATAACTTAACCGGCAGAAATTTTTTTTTTTTTGAAAAAATCCCTAAGCCCCGGGGTCACAATTTCAGAAAAAATCTGACTTTCGGGAATTCACTCAAAAATGGTGCCCAACGGTTGCCAATGCTCCCCTGAAAGGTTTGGCCGTCGAAACAGAAGGCTTTTTATCACAGGACAAGAAATCAGCCCTCGACAACTTAACCGGCAGAAATTTTTTTTTTGAAAAAATCCCTAAGCCCCGGGGTCACAATTTCAGAAAAAATTTGACTTTCGGGAATTCACTCAAAAATGGTGCCCAACGGTTGCCAATGCTCCCCTGAAAGGTTTGGCCGTCGAAACAGAAGGCTTTTTATCACAGGACAAGAAATCAGCCCTCGACAACTTAACCGGTAGAAATTTTTTTTTTGAAAAAATCCCTAAGCCCCGGGGTCACAATTTCAGAAAAAATCTGACTTTCGGGAATTCACTCAAAAATGGTGCCCAACGGTTGCCAATGCTCCCCTGAAAGGTTTGGCCGTCGAAACAGAAGGCTTTTTATCACAGGACAAGAAATCAGCCCTCGACAACTTAACCGGCAGAAATTTTTTTTTTGAAAAAATCCCTAAGCCCCGGGGTCACAATTTCAGAAAAAATCTGACTTTCGGGAATTCACTCAAAAATGGTGCCCAACGGTTGCAGATGCTCCCCTGAATGGTTTGGCAGTCGAAACAGAAGGCTTTTTATCACAGGACAAGAAATCAGAGCTCGAGAACTTAACCGTCAGAAATTTTTTTTTTGAAAAAATCCCTAAGCCCCGGGGTCACAATTTCAGAAAAAATCTGACTTTCGGGAATTCACTCAAAAACGGTGCCCAACGGTTGCAAATGCTCCCCTGAAAGGTTTGGCCGTCGAAACAGAAGGCTTTTTATCACAGGACAAGAAATCAGCCCTCAACAACTTAACCGGCAGAATTTTTTTTTTTGAAAAAAATCCCTAAGCCCCGGGGTCACAATTTCAGAAAAAATCTGATTTTCGGGAATTCACTCAAAAATGGTGCCCAACGGTTGCAAATGCTCCCCTGAAAGGTTTGGCCGTCGAAACAGAAGGCTTTTTATCACAGGACGAGAAATCAGCCCTCGACCACTTAACCGGCAGAAATTTTTTTTTTGAAAAAATCCCTAAGCCCCGGGGTCACAATTTCAGAAAAAATCTGACTTTCGGGAATTCACTCAAAAATGGTGCCCAACGGTTGCAGATGCTCCCCTGAAAGGTTTGGCGGTCGAAACAGTAGGCTTTTTATCACAGGACAAGAAATCAGAGCTCGAGAACTTAACCGGCAGAAATTTTTTTTTTGAAAAAATCCCTAAGCCCCGGGGTCACAATTTCAGAAAAAATCTGACTTTGGGGAATTCACTCAAAAATGGTGCCCAACGGTTGCAAATGCTCCCCTGAAAGGTTTGGCCGTCGAAACAGAAGGCTTTTTATCACAGGACAAGAAATCAGCCCTCAACAACTTAACCGGCAGAATTTTTTTTTTTTGAAAAAATCCCTAAGCCCCGGGGTCACAATTTCAGAAAAAATCTGACTTTCGGGAATTCACTCAAAAATGGTGCCCAACGGTTGCCAATGCTCCCCTGAAAGGTTTGGCCGTCGAAACAGAAGGCTTTTTATCACAGGACAAGAAATCAGCCCTCGACAACTTAACCGGCAGAAATTTTTTTTTGAAAAAATCCCTAAGCCCCGGGGTCACAATTTCAGAAAAAATTTGACTTTCGGGAATTCACTCAAAAATGGTGCCCAACGGTTGCCAATGCTCCCCTGAAAGGTTTGGCCGTCGAAACAGAAGGCTTTTTATCACAGGACAAGAAATCAGCCCTCGACAACATAACCGGTAGAAATTTTTTTTTTGAAAAAATCCCTAAGCCCCGGGGTCACAATTTCAGAAAAAATCTGACTTTCGGGAATTCACTCAAAAACGGTGCCCAACGGTTACAAATGCTCCCCTGAAAGGTTTGGCCGTCGAAACAGAAGGCTTTTTATCACAGGACAAGAAATCAGCCCTCAACAACTTAATCGGCAGAAATTTTTTTTTTGAAAAAAATCCCTAAGCCCCGGGGTCACAATTTCAGAAAAAATCTGACTTTCGGGAATTCACTCAAAAATGGTGCCCAACGGTTGCAAATGCTCCCCTGAAAGGTTTGGCCGTCGAAACAGAAGGCTTTTTATCACAGGACAAGAAATCACCCCTCGACAACTTAACCGGCAGAAATTTTTTTTTTGAAAAAATCCCTAAGCCCCGGGGTCACAATTTCAGAAAAAATTTGACTTTCGGGAATTCACTCAAAAATGGTGCCCAACGGTTGCCAATGCTCCCCTGAAAGGTTTGGCCGTCGAAACAGAAGGCTTTTTATCACAGGACAAGAAATCAGAGCTCGAGAACTTAACCGGCAGAAATTTTTTTTTTGAAAAAATCCCTAAGCCCCGGGGTCACAATTTCAGAAAAAATCTGACTTTCGGGAATTCACTCAAAAATGGTGCCCAACGGTTGCAAATGCTCCCCTGAAAGGTTTGGCCGTCGAAACAGAAGGCTTTTTATCACAGGACAAGAAATCAGCCCTCGACAACTTAACCGGCAGAATTTTTTTTTTTGAAAAAATCCCTAAGCCCCAGGGTCACAATTTCAGAAAAAATCTGACTTTCGGGAATTCACTCAAAAATGGTGCCCAACGGTTGCAAAAGCTCCCCTGAAAGGTTTGGCGGTCGAAACAGAAGGCTTTTTATCACAGGACAAGAAATCAGCCCTCGACAACTTAACCGGCAGAAATTTTTTTTTTGAAAAAATCCCTAAGCCTCGGGGTCACAATTGTATAAAAAATCTGACTTTCGTTAATTCACTCAAAAATGGTGCCCAGCGGTTGCCAATGCTCCCCTGAAAGGTTTGGCGGTCGAAACAGAAGGCTTTTTATCACAGGACAAGAAATCAGCCCTCGATAACTTAACCGGCAGAAATTTTTTTTTTTTTGAAAAAATCCCTAAGCCCCGGGGTCACAATTTCAGAAAAAATCTGACTTTCGGGAATTCACTCAAAAATGGTGCCCAACGGTTGCAGATGCTCCCCTGAAAGGTTTGGCCGTCGAAACAGAAGGCTTTTTATCACAGGACAAGAAATCAGCCCTCGACAACTTAACCGGCAGAAATTTTTTTTTTGAAAAAATCCCTAAGCCCCGGGGTCACAATTTCAGAAAAAATCTGACTTTCGGGAATTCACTCAAAAATGGTGCCCAACGGTTGCAAATGCTCCCCTGAAAGGTTTGGCCGTCGAAACAGAAGGCTTTTTATCACAGGACAAGAAATCAGCCCTCAACAACTTAACCGGCAGAATTTTTTTTTTTGAAAAAAATCCCTAAGCCCCGGGGTCACAATTTCAGAAAAAATCTGACTTTCGGGAATTCACTCAAAAATGGTGCCCAACGGTTGCAAATGCTCCCCTGAAAGGTTTGGCCGTCGAAACAGAAGGCTTTTTATCACAGGACGAGAAATCAGCCCTCGACCACTTAACCGGCAGAAATTTTTTTTTTGAAAAAATCCCTAAGCCCCGGGGTCACAATTTCAGAAAAAATCTGACTTTCGGGAATTCACTCAAAAATGGTGCCCAACGGTTGCAGATGCTCCCCTGAAAGCTTTGGCGGTCGAAACAGTAGGCTTTTTATCACAGGACAAGAAATCAGAGCTCGAGAACTTAACAGGCAGAATTTTTTTTTTTGAAAAAATCCCTAAGCCCCGGGGTCACAATTTCAGAAAAAATCTGACTTTGGGGAATTCACTCAAAAATGGTGCCCAACGGTTGCAAATGCTCCCCTGAAAGGTTTGGCCGTCGAAACAGAAGGCTTTTTGTCACAGGACAAGAAATCAGCCCTCGACAACTTAACCGGCAGAATTTTTTTTTTTGAAAAAATCCCTAAGCCCCGGGGTCACAATTTCAGAAAAAATCTGACTTTCGGGAATTCACTCAAAAATGGTGCCCAACGGTTGCCAATGCTCCCCTGAAAGGTTTGGCCGTCGAAACAGAAGGCTTTTTATCACAGGACAAGAAATCAGCGCTCGACAACTTAACCGGCAGAAATTTTTTTTTTTGAAAAAATCCCTAAGCCCCGGGGTCACAATTTCAGAAAAAATTTGACTTTCGGGAATTCACTCAAAAATGGTGCCCAACGGTTGCCAATGCTCCCCTGAAAGGTTTGGCGGTCGAAACAGAAGGCTTTTTATCACAGGACAAGAAATCAGCCCTCGACAACTTAACCGGTAGAAATTTTTTTTTTGAAAAAATCCCTAAGCCCCGGGGTCACAATTTGAGAAAAAATCTGACTTTCGGGAATTCACTCAAAAACGGTGCCCAACGGTTACAAATGCTCCCCTGAAAGGTTTGGCCGTCGAAACAGAAGGCTTTTTATCACAGGACAAGAAATCAGCCCTCAACAACTTAACCGGCAGAAATTTTTTTTTTGAAAAAAATCCCTAAGCCCCGGGGTCACAATTTCAGAAAAAATCTGACTTTCGGGAATTGACTGAAAAATGGTGCCCAACGGTTGCAAATGCTCCCCTGAAAGGTTTGGCCGTCGAAACAGAAGGCTTTTTATCACAGGACAAGAAATCAGCCCTCGACAACTTAACCGGCAGAAATTTTTTTTTTGAAAAAATCCCTAAGCCCCGGGTTCACAATTTCAGAAAAAATCTGACTTTCGGGAATTCACTCAAAAATGGTGCCCAACGGTTGCAGATGCTCCCCTGAAAGGTTTGGCGGTCGAAACAGAAGGCTTTTTATCACAGGACAAGAAATCAGAGCTCGAGAACTTAACCGGCAGAAATTTTTTTTTTGAAAAAATCCCTAAGCCCCGGGGTCACAATTTCAGAAAAAATCTGACTTTCGGGAATTCACTCAAAAATGGTGCCCAACGGTTGCAAATGCTCCCCTGAAAGGTTTGGCCGTCGAAACAGAAGGCTTTTTATCACAGGACAAGAAATCAGCCCTCGACAACTTAACCGGCAGAATTTTTTTTTTTGAAAAAATCCCTAAGCCCCGGGGTCACAATTTCAGAAAAAATCTGACTTTCGGGAATTCACTCAAAAATGGTGCCCAACGGTTGCAAAAGCTCCCCTGAAAGGTTTGGCCGTCGAAACAGAAGGCTTTTTATCACAGGACAAGTAATCAGCCCTCAACAACTTAACCGACAGAATTTTTTTTTTTGAAAAAATCCCTAAGCCCCGGGGTCACAATTTCAGAAAAAATCTGACTTTCGGGAATTCACTCAAAAATGGTGCCCAACGGTTGCCAATGCTCCCCTGAAAGGTTTGGCCTTCGAAACAGAAGGCTTTTTATCACAGAACAAGAAATCAGCCCTCGACAACTTAACCGGCAGAAATTTTTTTTTTGAAAAAATCCCTAAGCCCCGGGGTCACAATTTTATAAAAAATCTGACTTTCGTTAATTCACTCAAAAATGGTGCCCAGCGGTTGCCAATGCTCCCCTGAAAGGTTTGGCGGTCGAAACAGAAGGCTTTTTATCACAGGACAAGAAATCAGCCCTCGATAACTTAACCGGCAGAAATTTTTTTTTTGAAAATCCCTAAGCCCCGGGGTCACAATTTCAGAAAAAATCTGACTTTCGGGAATTCAATCAAAAATGGTGCCCAACGGTTGCAAATGCTCCCCTGAAAGGTTTGGCCGTCGAAACAGAAGGCTTTTTATCACAGGACAAGAAATCAGCCCTCGACAACTTAACCGGCAGAATCTTTTTTTTTGAAAAAATCCCTAAGCCCCGGGGTCACAATTTCAGAAAAAATCTGACTTTCGGGAATTCGCTCAAAAATGGTGCCCAACGGTTGCAAATGCTCCCCTGAAAGGTTTGGCGGTCAAAACAGAAGGCTTTTTATGACAGGACAAGTAATCAGCCCTCGATAACTTAACCGGCAGAATTTTTTTTTAAAAAAAAATACCTAAGCCCCGGGGTCACAATTTCAGAAAAAATCTGACTTTCGGGAATTCACTCAAAAATGGTGCCCAACGGTTGCAAATGCTCCCCTGAAAGGTTTGGCCGTCGAAACAGAAGGCTTTTTATCACAGGACAAGAAATCAGCCCTCGACAACTTAACCGGCAGAAATTCTTTTTTTGAAAAAATCCCAAGCCCCGGGGTCACAATTTCAGAAAAAATCTGACTTTCGGGAATTCACTCAAAAATGGTGCCCAACGGTTGCAGATGCTCCCCTGAAAGGTTTGGCCGTCGAAACAGAAGGCTTTTTATCACAGGACAAGAAATCAGAGCTCGAGAACTTAACCGGCAGAAATTTTTTTTTTGAAAAAATCCCTAAGCCCCGGGGTCACAATTTCAGAAAAAATCTGACTTTCGGGAATTCACTCAAAAATGGTGCCCAACGGTTGCAAATGCTCCCCTGAAAGGTTTGGCCGTCGAAACAGAAGGCTTTTTATCACAGGACAAGAAATCAGCCCTCAACAACTTAACCGGCAGAATTTTTTTTTTTGAAAAAATCCCTAAGCCCCGGGGTCACAATTTCAGAAAAAAACTGACTTTGGGGAATTCAGTCAAACACGGTGCCCAACGGTTGCAAATGCTCCCCTGAAAAGTTTGGCCGTCGAAACAGAAGGCTTTTTATCACAGGACAAGAAATCAGCCCTCAACAACTTAACCGGCAGAAATTTTTTTTTTGAAAAAAATCCCTAAGCCCCGGGGTCACAATTTCAGAAAAAATCTGACTTTCGGGAATTCACTCAAAAACGGTGCCCAACGGTTGCAAATGCTCCCCTGAAAGGTTTGGCCGTCGAAACAGAAGGCTTTTTATCACAGGACAAGAAATCAGCCCTCAACAACTTAACCGGCAGAAAATTTTTTTTTGAAAAAAATCCCTAAGCCCCGGGGTCACAATTTCAGAAAAAATCTGACTTTCGGGAATTCACTCAAAAATGGTGCCCAACGGTTGCAAATGCTCCCCTGAAAGGTTTGGCCGTCGAAACAGAAGGCTTTTTATCACAGGACAAGAAATCAGCCCTCGACAACTTAACCGGCAGAAATTTTTTTTTTAAAAAAATCCCTAAGCCCCGGGGTCACAATTTCATAAAAAATCTGACTTTCGGAAATTCACTCAAAAATGGTGCCCAACGGTTGCAAATGCTCCCCTGAAAGGTTTGGCGGTCAAAACAGAAGGCTTTTTATCACAGGACAAGAAATCAGCCCTCGATAACTTAACCGGCAGAATTTTTTTTTTTTGAAAAAATCCCTAAGCCCCGGGGTCACAATTTCAGAAAAAATCTGACTTTCGGGAATTCACTCAAAAATGGTGCCCAACGGTTGCAGATGCTCCCCTGAAAGGTTTGGCGGTCGAAACAGAAGGCTTTTTATCACAGGACAAGAAATCAGAGCTCGAGAACTTAACCGGCAGAAATTTTTTTTTTGAAAAAATCCCTAAGCCCCGGGGTCACAATTTCATAAAAAATCTGACTTTCGGAAATTCACTCAAAAATGGTGCCCAACGGTTGCAAATGCTCCCCTGAAAGGTTTGGCGGTCAAAACAGAAGGCTTTTTATCACAGGACAAGAAATCAGCCCTCGATAACTTAACCGGCAGAAATTTTTTTTTTTGAAAAATTCACTCAAAAATGGTGCCCAACGGTTGCAAATGCTCCCCTGAAAGGTTTGGCCGTCGAAACAGAAGGCTTTTTATCACAGGACAAGAAATCAGCCCTCAACAACTTAACCGGCAGAAATTTTTTTTTTTGAAAAAAATCCCTAAGCCCCGGGGTCACAATTTCAGAAAAAATCTGACTTTCGGGAATTCACTCAAAAACGGTGCCCAACGGTTGCAAATGCTCCCCTGAAAGGTTTGGCCGTCGAAGCAGAACGCTTTTTATCATAGGACAAGAAATCAGCCCTCGATAACTTAACCGGCAGAAATTTTTTTTTTGAAAAAATCCCTAAGCCTCGGGGTCACAATTTCAGAAAAAATCTGACTTTCGGGAATTCACTCAAAAATGGTGCCCAACGGTTGCAAATGCTCCCCTGAAAGGTTTGGCCGTCGAAACAGAAGCCTTTTTATCACAGGACAAGAAATCAGCCCTCGACAACTTAACCGGCAGAAATTTTTTTTTGAAAAAATCCCTAAGCCCCGGGGTCACAATTTCAGAAAAAATCTGACTTTCGGGAATTCACTCAAAAATGGTGCTCAACGGTTGCAGATGCTCCCCTGAAAGGTTTAGCCATCGAAACAGAAGGCTTTTTATCACAGGACAAGAAATCAGCCCTCAACAACTTAACCGGCAGAAATTTTTTTTTTCAAAAAAAAACCCTAAGCCCCGGGGTCACAATTTCAGAAAAAATCTGACTTTCGGGAATTCACTCAAAAATGGTGCCCAACGGTTGCAGATGCTCCCCTGAAAGGTTTGGCGGTCGAAACAGAAGGCTTTTTATCACAGGACAAGAAATCAGAGCTCGAGAACTTAACCGGCAGAAATTTTTTTTTTGAACAAATCCCTAAGCCCCGGGGTCACAATTTCAGAAAAAATCTGACTTTCGGGAATTCACTCAAAAACGGTGCCCAACGGTTGCAAATGCTCCCCTGAAAGGTTTGGCCGTCGAAACAGAAGGCTTTTTATCACAGGACAAGAAATCAGCCCTCAACAACTTAACCGGCAGAATTTTTTTTTTTGAAAAAAATCCCTAAGCCCCGGGGTCACAATTTCAGAAAAAATCTGACTTTCGGGAATTCACTCAAAAATGGTGCCCAACGGTTGCAAATGCTCCCCTGAAAGGTTTGGCCCTCGAAACAGAAGGCTTTTTATCACAGGACGAGAAATCAGCCCTCGACCACTTAACCGGCAGAAATTTTTTTTTTGAAAAAATCCCTAAGCCCCGGGGTCACAATTTCAGAAAAAATCTGACTTTGGGGAATTCACTCAAAAATGGTGCCCAACGGTTGCAGATGCTCCCCTGAAAGGTTTGGCGGTCGAAACAGTAGGCTTTTTATCACAGGACAAGAAATCAGAGCTCGAGAACTTAACCGGCAGAAATTTTTTTTTTGAAAAAATCCCTAAGCCCCGGGGTCACAATTTCAGAAAAAATCTGACTTTCGGGAATTCACTCAAAAATGGTGCCCAACGGTTGCAAATGCTCCCCTGAAAGGTTTGGCCGTCGAAACAGAAGGCTTTTTATCACAGGACAAGAAATCAGCCCTCGACAACTTAACCGGCAGAATTTTTTTTTTTGAAAAAATCCCTAAGCCCCGGGGTCACAATTTCAGAAAAAATCTGACTTTCGGGAATTCACTCAAAAATGGTGCCCAACGGTTGCCAATGCTCCCCTGAAAGGTTTGGCCGTCGAAACAGAAGGCTTTTTATCACAGGACAAGAAATCAGCCCTCGACAACTTAACCGGCAGAAATTTTTTTTTTGAAAAAATCCCTAAGCCCCGGGGTCACAATTTCAGAAAAAATTTGACTTTCGGGAATTCACTCAAAAATGGTGCCCAACGGTTGCAAATGCTCCCCTGAAAGGTTTGGCCGTCGAAACAGAAGGCTTTTTATCACAGGACAAGAAATCAGCCCTCGACAACTTAACCGGCAGAAATTTTTTTTTTGAAAAAATCCCTAAGCCCCGGGGTCACAATTTCAGAAAAAATCTGACTTTCGGGAATTCACTCAAAAATGGTGCCCAACGGTTGCAGATGCTCCCCTGAAAGGTTTGGCGGTCGAAACAGAAGGCTTTTTATCACAGGACAAGAAATCAGAGCTCGAGAACTTAACCGGCAGAAATTTTTTTTTTTGAAAAAATCCCTAAGCCCCGGGGTCACAATTTCAGAAAAAATCTGACTTTCGGGAATTCACTCAAAAATGGTGCCCAACGGTTGCAAATGCTCCCCTGAAAGGTTTGGCCGTCGAAACAGAAGGCTTTTTATCACAGGACAAGAAATCAGCCCTCGACAACTTAACCGGCAGAATTTTTTTTTTTGAAAAAATCCCTAAGCCCCAGGGTCACAATTTCAGAAAAAATCTGACTTTCAGGAATTCACTCAAAAATGGTGCCCAACGGTTGCAAAAGCTCCCCTGAAAGGTTTGGCGGTCGAAACAGAAGGCTTTTTATCACAGGACAAGAAATCAGCCCTCGACAACTTAACCGGCAGAAATTTTTTTTTTGAAAAAATCCCTAAGCCCCGGGGTCACAATTTTATAAAAAATCTGACTTTCGTTAATTCACTCAAAAATGGTGCCCAGCGGTTGCCAATGCTCCCCTGAAAGGTTTGGCGGTCGAAACAGAAGGCTTTTTATCACAGGACAAGAAATCAGCCCTCGATAACTTAACCGGCAGAAATTTTTTTTTTTTTGAAAAAATCCCTAAGCCCCGGGGTCACAATTTCAGAAAAAATCTGACTTTCGGGAATTCACTCAAAAATGGTGCCCAACGGTTGCAGATGCTCCCCTGAAAGGTTTGGCCGTCGAAACAGAAGGCTTTTTATCACAGGACAAGAAATCAGCCCTCGATAACTTAACCGGCAGAATTTTTTTTTTGAAAAAATCCCTAAGCCCCGGGGTCACAATTTCAGAAAAAATCTGACTTTCGGGAATTCACTCAAAAATGGTGCCCAACGGTTGCAAATGCTCCCCTGAAAGGTTTGGCCGTCGAAACAGAAGGCTTTTTATCACAGGACAAGAAATCAGCCCTCAACAACTTAACCGGCAGAATTTTTTTTTTTGAAAAAATCCCTAAGCCCCGGGGTCACAATTTCAGAAAAAAACTGACTTTGGGGAATTCAGTCAAAAACGGTGCCCAACGGTTGCAAATGCTCCCCTGAAAAGTTTGGCCGTCGAAACAGAAGGCTTTTTATCACAGGACAAGAAATCAGCCCTCAACAACTTAACCGGCAGAAATTTTTTTTTTGAAAAAAATCCCTAAGCCCCGGGGTCACAATTTCAGAAAAAATCTGACTTTCGGGAATTCACTCAAAAACGGTGCCCAACGGTTGCAAATGCTCCCCTGAAAGGTTTGGCCGTCGAAACAGAAGGCTTTTTATCACAGGACAAGAAATCAGCCCTCAACAACTTAACCGGCAGAAATTTTTTTTTTGAAAAAAATCCCTAAGCCCCGGGGTCACAATTTCAGAAAAAATCTGACTTTCGGGAATTCACTCAAAAATGGTGCCCAACGGTTGCAAATGCTCCCCTGAAAGGTTTGGCCGTCGAAACAGAAGGCTTTTTATCACAGGACAAGAAATCAGCCCTCGACAACTTAACCGGCAGAAATTTTTTTTTTAAAAAAATCCCTAAGCCCCGGGGTCACAATTTCATAAAAAATCTGACTTTCGGAAATTCACTCAAAAATGGTGCCCAACGGTTGCAAATGCTCCCCTGAAAGGTTTGGCGGTCAAAACAGAAGGCTTTTTATCACAGGACAAGAAATCAGCCCTCGATAACTTAACCGGCAGAATTTTTTTTTTTTGAAAAAATCCCTAAGCCCCGGGGTCACAATTTCAGAAAAAATCTGACTTTCGGGAATTCACTCAAAAATGGTGCCCAACGGTTGCAGATGCTCCCCTGAAAGGTTTGGCGGTCGAAACAGAAGGCTTTTTATCACAGGACAAGAAATCAGAGCTCGAGAACTTAACCGGCAGAAATTTTTTTTTTGAAAAAATCCCTAAGCCCCGGGGTCACAATTTCATAAAAAATCTGACTTTCGGAAATTCACTCAAAAATGGTGCCCAACGGTTGCAAATGCTCCCCTGAAAGGTTTGGCGGTCAAAACAGAAGGCTTTTTATCACAGGACAAGAAATCAGCCCTCGATAACTTAACCGGCAGAAATTTTTTTTTTTGAAAAATTCACTCAAAAATGGTGCCCAACGGTTGCAAATGCTCCCCTGAAAGGTTTGGCCGTCGAAACAGAAGGCTTTTTATCACAGGACAAGAAATCAGCCCTCGACAACTTAACCGGCAGAATTTTTTTTTTTGAAAAAATCCCTAAGCCCCAGGGTCACAATTTCAGAAAAAATCTGACTTTCGGGAATTCACTCAAAAATGGTGCCCAACGGTTGCAAAAGCTCCCCTGAAAGGTTTGGCGGTCGAAACAGAAGGCTTTTTATCACAGGACAAGAAATCAGCCCTCGACAACTTAACCGGCAGAAATTTTTTTTTTGAAAAAATCCCTAAGCCCCGGGGTCACAATTTTATAAAAAATCTGACTTTCGTTAATTCACTCAAAAATGGTGCCCAGCGGTTGCCAATGCTCCCCTGAAAGGTTTGGCGGTCGAAACAGAAGGCTTTTTATCACAGGACAAGAAATCAGCCCTCGATAACTTAACCGGCAGAAATTTTTTTTTTTTTGAAAAAATCCCTAAGCCCCGGGGTCACAATTTCAGAAAAAATCTGACTTTCGGGAATTCACTCAAAAATGGTGCCCAACGGTTGCAGATGCTAACCTGAAAGGTTTGGCCGTCGAAACAGAAGGCTTTTTATCACAGGACAAGAAATCAGCCCTCGACAACTTAACCGGCAGAAATTTTTTTTTTGAAAAAATCCCTAAGCCCCGGGGTCACAATTTCAGAAAAAATCTGACTTTCGGGAATTCACTCAAAAATGGTGCCCAACGGTTGCAGATGCTCCCCTGAAAGGTTTGGCGGTCGAAACAGTAGGCTTTTTATCACAGGACAAGAAATCAGAGCTCGAGAACTTAACCGGCAGAAATTTTTTTTTTGAAAAAATCCCTAAGCCCCGGGGTCACAATTTCAGAAAAAATCTGACTTTGGGGAATTCACTCAAAAATGGTGCCCAACGGTTGCAAATGCTCCCCTGAAAGGTTTGGCCGTCGAAACAGAAGGCTTTTATCACAGGACAAGAAATCAGCCCTCGACAACTTAACCGGCAGAATTTTTTTTTTTTGAAAAAATCCCTAAGCCCCGGGGTCACAATTTCAGAAAAAATCTGACTTTCGGGAATTCACTCAAAAATGGTGCCCAACGGTTGCCAATGCTCCCCTGAAAGGTTTGGCCGTCGAAACAGAAGGCTTTTTATCACAGGACAAGAAATCAGCCCTCGACAACTTAACCGGCAGAAATTTTTTTTATAAAAAATCCCTAAGCCCCGGGGTCACAATTTCAGAAAAAATTTGACTTTCGGGAATTCACTCAAAAATGGTGCCCAACGGTTGCCAATGCTCCCCTGAAAGGTTTGGCCGTCGAAACAGAAGGCTTTTTATCACAGGACAAGAAATCAGCCCTCGACAACTTAACCGGTAGAAATTTTTTTTTTGAAAAAATCCCTAAGCCCCGGGGTCACAATTTCAGAAAAAATCTGACTTTCGGGAATTCACTCAAAAATGGTGCCCAACGGTTGCAGATGCTCCCCTGAAAGGTTTGGCGGTCGAAACAGAAGGCTTTTTATCACAGGACAAGAAATCAGAGCTCGAGAACTTAACCGGCAGAAATTTTTTTTTTTGAAAAAATCCCTAAGCCCCGGGGTCACAATTTCAGAAAAAATCTGACTTTCGGGAATTCACTCAAAAATGGTGCCCAACGGTTGCAAATGCTCCCCTGAAAGGTTTGGCCGTCGAAACAGAAGGCTTTTTATCACAGGACAAGAAATCAGCCCTCGACAACTTAACCGGCAGAATTTTTTTTTTTGAAAAAATCCCTAAGCCCCAGGGTCACAATTTCAGAAAAAATCTGACTTTCGGGAATTCACTCAAAAATGGTGCCCAACGGTTGCAAAAGCTCCCCTGAAAGGTTTGGCGGTCGAAACAGAAGGCTTTTTATCACAGGTCAAGAAATCAGCCCTCGACAACTTAACCGGCAGAAATTTTTTTTTTGAAAAAATCCCTAAGCCCCTGGGTCACAATTTTATAAAAAATCTGACTTTCGTTAATTCACTCAAAAATGGTGCCCAGCGGTTGCCAATGCTCCCCTGAAAGGTTTGGCGGTCGAAACAGAAGGCTTTTTATCACAGGACAAGAAATCAGCCCTCGATAACTTAACCGGCAGAAATTTTTTTTTTTTTGAAAAAATCCCTAAGCCCCAGGGTCACAATTTCAGAAAAAATCTGACTTTCGGGAATTCACTCAAAAATGGTGCCCAACGGTTGCAGATGCTCCCCTGAAAGGTTTGGCCGTCGAAACAGAAGGCTTTTTATCACAGGACAAGAAATCAGCCCTCGACAACTTAACCGGCAGAAATTTTTTTTTTGAAAAAATCCCTAAGCCCCGGGGTCACAATTTCAGAAAAAATCTGACTTTCGGGAATTCACTCAAAAATGGTGCCCAACGGTTGCAAATGCTCCCCTGAAAGGTTTGGCCGTCGAAACAGAAGGCTTTTTATCACAGGACAAGAAATCAGCCCTCAACAACTTAACCGGCAGAATTTTTTTTTTTGAAAAAATCCCTAAGCCCCGGGGTCACAATTTCAGAAAAAAACTGACTTTGGGGAATTCAGTCAAAAACGGTGCCCAACGGTTGCAAATGCTCCCCTGAAAAGTTTGGCCGTCGAAACAGAAGGCTTTTTATCACAGGACAAGAAATCAGCCCTCAACAACTTAACCGGCAGAAATTTTTTTTTTGAAAAAAATCCCTAAGCCCCGGGGTCACAATTTCAGAAAAAATCTGACTTTCGGGAATTCACTCAAAAACGGTGCCCAACGGTTGCAAATGCTCCCCTGAAAGGTTTGGCCGTCGAAACAGAAGGCTTTTTATCACAGGACAAGAAATCAGCCCTCAACAACTTAACCGGCAGAAAATTTTTTTTTGAAAAAAATCCCTAAGCCCCGGGGTCACAATTTCAGAAAAAATCTGACTTTCGGGAATTCACTCAAAAATGGTGCCCAACGGTTGCAGATGCTCCCCTGAAAGGTTTGGCGGTCGAAACAGAAGGCTTTTTATCACAGGACAAGAAATCAGAGCTCGAGAACTTAACCGGCAGAAATTTTTTTTTTGAAAAAATCCCTAAGCCCCGGGGTCACAATTTCATAAAAAATCTGACTTTCGGAAATTCACTCAAAAATGGTGCCCAACGGTTGCAAATGCTCCCCTGAAAGGTTTGGCGGTCAAAACAGAAGGCTTTTTATCACAGGACAAGAAATCAGCCCTCGATAACTTAACCGGCAGAAATTTTTTTTTTTGAAAAATTCACTCAAAAATGGTGCCCAACGGTTGCAAATGCTCCCCTGAAAGGTTTGGCCGTCGAAACAGAAGGCTTTTTATCACAGGACAAGAAATCAGCCCTCGACAACTTAACCGGCAGAATTTTTTTTTTTGAAAAAATCCCTAAGCCCCAGGGTCACAATTTCAGAAAAAATCTGACTTTCGGGAATTCACTCAAAAATGGTGCCCAACGGTTGCAAAAGCTCCCCTGAAAGGTTTGGCGGTCGAAACAGAAGGCTTTTTATCACAGGACAAGAAATCAGCCCTCGACAACTTAACCGGCAGAAATTTTTTTTTTGAAAAAATCCCTAAGCCCCGGGGTCACAATTTTATAAAAAATCTGACTTTCGTTAATTCACTCAAAAATGGTGCCCAGCGGTTGCCAATGCTCCCCTGAAAGGTTTGGCGGTCGAAACAGAAGGCTTTTTATCACAGGACAAGAAATCAGCCCTCGATAACTTAACCGGCAGAAATTTTTTTTTTTTTGAAAAAATCCCTAAGCCCCGGGGTCACAATTTCAGAAAAAATCTGACTTTCGGGAATTCACTCAAAAATGGTGCCCAACGGTTGCAGATGCTCACCTGAAAGGTTTGGCCGTCGAAACAGAAGGCTTTTTATCACAGGACAAGAAATCAGCCCTCGACAACTTAACCGGCAGAAATTTTTTTTTTGAAAAAATCCCTAAGCCCCGGGGTCACAATTTCAGAAAAAATCTGACTTTCGGGAATTCACTCAAAAATGGTGCCCAACGGTTGCAGATGCTCCCCTGAAAGGTTTGGCGGTCGAAACAGAAGGCTTTTTATCACAGGACAAGAAATCAGAGCTCGAGAACTTAACCGGCAGAAATTTTTTTTTTGAAAAAATCCCTAAGCCCCGGGGTCACAATTTCAGAAAAAATCTGACTTTCGGGAATTCACTCAAAAACGGTGCCCAACGGTTGCAAATGCTCCCCTGAAAGGTTTGGCCGTCGAAACAGAAGGCTTTTTATCACAGGACAAGAAATCAGCCCTCGACAACTTAACCGGCAGAATTTTTTTTTTTGAAAAAATCCCTAAGCCCCAGGGTCACAATTTCAGAAAAAATCTGACTTTCGGGAATTCACTCAAAAATGGTGCCCAACGGTTGCAAAAGCTCCCCTGAAAGGTTTGGCGGTCGAAACAGAAGGCTTTTTATCACAGGACAAGAAATCAGCCCTCGACAACTTAACCGGCAGAAATTTTTTTTTTGAAAAAATCCCTAAGCCCCGGGGTCACAATTTTATAAAAAATCTGACTTTCGTTAATTCACTCAAAAATGGTGCCCAGCGGTTGCCAATGCTCCCCTGAAAGGTTTGGCGGTCGAAACAGAAGGCTTTTTATCACAGGACAAGAAATCAGCCCTCGATAACTTAACCGGCAGAAATTTTTTTTTTTTTGAAAAAATCCCTAAGCCCCGGGGTCACAATTTCAGAAAAAATCTGACTTTCGGGAATTCACTCAAAAATGGTGCCCAACGGTTGCAGATGCTCACCTGAAAGGTTTGGCCGTCGAAACAGAAGGCTTTTTATCACAGGACAAGAAATCAGCCCTCGACAACTTAACCGGCAGAAATTTTTTTTTTGAAAAAATCCCTAAGCCCCGGGGTCACAATTTCAGAAAAAATCTGACTTTCGGGAATTCACTCAAAAATGGTGCCCAACGGTTGCAGATGCTCCCCTGAAAGGTTTGGCGGTCGAAACAGAAGGCTTTTTATCACAGGACAAGAAATCAGAGCTCGAGAACTTAACCGGCAGAAATTTTTTTTTTGAAAAAATCCCTAAGCCCCGGGGTCACAATTTCAGAAAAAATCTGACTTTCGGGAATTCACTCAAAAACGGTGCCCAACGGTTGCAAATGCTCCCCTGAAAGGTTTGGCCGTCGAAACAGAAGGCTTTTTATCACAGGACAAGAAATCAGCCCTCAACAACTTAACCGGCAGAATTTTTTTTTTTGAAAAAAATCCCTAAGCCCCGGGGTCACAATTTCAGAAAAAATCTGACTTTCGGGAATTCACTCAAAAATGGTGCCCAACGGTTGCAAATTCTCCCCTGAAAGGTTTGGCCGTCGAAACAGAAGGCTTTTTATCACAGGACGAGAAATCAGCCCTCGACCACTTAACCGGCAGAAATTTTTTTTTTGAAAAAATCCCTAAGCCCCGGGGTCACAATTTCAGAAAAAATCTGACTTTCGGGAATTCACTCAAAAATGGTGCCCAACGGTTGCAGATGCTCCCCTGAAAGGTTTGGCGGTCGAAACAGTAGGCTTTTTATCACAGGACAAGAAATCAGAGCTCGAGAACTTAACCGGCAGAAATTTTTTTTTTGAAAAAATCCCTAAGCCCCGGGGTCACAATTTCAGAAAAAATCTGACTTTGGGGAATTCACTCAAAAATGGTGCCCAACGGTTGCAAATGCTCCCCTGAAAGGTTTGGCCGTCGAAACAGAAGGCTTTTTATCACAGGACAAGAAATCAGCCCTCGACAACTTAACCGGCAGAATTTTTTTTTTTTGAAAAAATCCCTAAGCCCCGGGGTCACAATTTCAGAAAAAATCTGACTTTCGGGAATTCACTCAAAAATGGTGCCCAACGGTTGCCAATGCTCCCCTGAAAGGTTTGGCCGTCGAAACAGAAGGCTTTTTATCACAGGACAAGAAATCAGCCCTCGACAACTTAAACGGCAGAAATTTTTTTTTTAAAAAAATCCCTAAGCCCCGGGGTCACAATTTCAGAAAAAATTTGACTTTCGGGAATTCACTCAAAAATGGTGCCCAACGGTTGCCAATGCTCCCCTGAAAGGTTTGGCCGTCGAAACAGAAGGCTTTTTATCACAGGACAAGAAATCAGCCCTCGACAACTTAACCGGTAGAAATTTTTTTTTTGAAAAAATCCCTAAGCCCCGGGGTCACAATTTCAGAAAAAATCTGACTTTCGGGAATTCACTCAAAAACGGTGCCCAACGGTTACAAATGCTCCCCTGAAAGGTTTGGCCGTCGAAACAGAAGGCTTTTTATCACAGGACAAGAAATCAGCCCTCAACAACTTAACCGGCAGAAATTTTTTTTTTGAAAAAAATCCCTAAGCCCCGGGGTCACAATTTCAGAAAAAATCTGACTTTCGGGAATTCACTCAAAAATGGTGCCCAACGGTTGCAAATGCTCCCCTGAAAGGTTTGGCCGTCGAAACAGAAGGCTTTTTATCACAGGACAAGAAATCAGCCCTCGACAACTTAACCGGCAGAAATTTTTTTTTTGAAAAAATCCCTAAGCCCCGGGGTCACAATTTCAGAAAAAATCTGACTTTCGGGAATTCACTCAAAAATGGTGCCCAACGGTTGCAGATGCTCCCCTGAAAGGTTTGGCGGTCGAAACAGAAGGCTTTTTATCACAGGACAAGAAATCAGAGCTCGAGAACTTAACCGGCAGAAATTTTTTTTTTGAAAAAATCCCTAAGCCCCGGGGTCACAATTTCAGAAAAAATCTGACTTTCGGGAATTCACTCAAAAATGGTGCCCAACGGTTGCAAATGCTCCCCTGAAAGGTTTGGCCGTCGAAACAGAAGGCTTTTTATCACAGGACAAGAAATCAGCCCTCGACAACTTAACCGGCAGAATTTTTTTTTTTTGAAAAAATCCCTAAGCCCCAGGGTCACAATTTCAGAAAAAATCTGACTTTCGGGAATTCACTCAAAAATGGTGCCCAACGGTTGCAAAAGCTCCCCTGAAAGGTTTGGCGGTCGAAACAGAAGGCTTTTTATCACAGAACAAGAAATCAGCCCTCGACAACTTAACCGGCAGAAATTTTTTTTTTGAAAAAATCCCTAAGCCCCGGGGTCACAATTTTATAAAAAATCTGACTTTCGTTAATTCACTCAAAAATGGTGCCCAGCGGTTGCCAATGCTCCCCTGAAAGGTTTGGCGGTCGAAACAGAAGGCTTTTTATCACAGGACAAGAAATCAGCCCTCGATAACTTAACCGGCAGAAATTTTTTTTTTTTTGAAAAAATCCCTAAGCCCCGGGGTCACAATTTCAGAAAAAATCTGACTTTCGGGAATTCACTCAAAAATGGTGCCCAACGGTTGCAGATGCTCCCCTGAAAGGTTTGGCCGTCGAAACAGAAGGCTTTTTATCACAGGACAAGAAATCAGCCCTCGACAACTTAACCGGCAGAAATTTTTTTTTTGAAAAAATCCCTAAGCCCCGGGGTCACAATTTCAGAAAAAATCTGACTTTCGGGAATTCACTCAAAAATGGTGCCCAACGGTTGCAAATGCTCCCCTGAAAGGTTTGGCCGTCGAAACAGAAGGCTTTTTATCACAGGACAAGAAATCAGCCCTCAACAACTTAACCGGCAGAATTTTTTTTTTTGAAAAAAATCCCTAAGCCCCGGGGTCACAATTTCAGAAAAAATCTGACTTTCGGGAATTCACTCAAAAATGGTGCCCAACGGTTGCAAATGCTCCCCTGAAAGGTTTGGCCGTCGAAACAGAAGGCTTTTTATCACAGGACGAGAAATCAGCCCTCGACCACTTAACCGGCAGAAATTTTTTTTTTGAAAAAATCCCTAAGCCCCGGGGTCACAATTTCAGAAAAAATCTGACTTTCGGGAATTCACTCAAAAATGGTGCCCAACGGTTGCAGATGCTCCCCTGAAAGCTTTGGCGGTCGAAACAGTAGGCTTTTTATCACAGGACAAGAAATCAGAGCTCGAGAACTTAACCGGCAGAAATTTTTTTTTTGAAAAAATCCCTAAGCCCCGGGGTCACAATTTCAGAAAAAATCTGACTTTGGGGAATTCACTCAAAAATGGTGCCCAACGGTTGCAAATGCTCCCCTGAAAGGTTTGGCCGTCGAAACAGAAGGCTTTTTGTCACAGGACAAGAAATCAGCCCTCGACAACTTAACCGGCAGAATTTTTTTTTTTGAAAAAATCCCTAAGCCCCGGGGTCACAATTTCAGAAAAAATCTGACTTTCGGGAATTCACTCAAAAATGGTGCCCAACGGTTGCCAATGCTCCCCTGAAAGGTTTGGCCGTCGAAACAGAAGGCTTTTTATCACAGGACAAGAAATCAGCCCTCGACAACTTAACCGGCAGAAATTTTTTTTTTGAAAAAATCCCTAAGCCCCGGGGTCACAATTTCAGAAAAAATTTGACTTTCGGGAATTCACTCAAAAATGGTGCCCAACGGTTGCCAATGCTCCCCTGAAAGGTTTGGCGGTCGAAACAGAAGGCTTTTTATCACAGGACAAGAAATCAGCCCTCGACAACTTAACCGGTAGAATTTTTTTTTTTGAAAAAATCCCTAAGCCCCGGGGTCACAATTTCAGAAAAAATCTGACTTTCGGGAATTCACTCAAAAACGGTGCCCAACGGTTACAAATGCTCCCCTGAAAGGTTTGGCCGTCGAAACAGAAGGCTTTTTATCACAGGACAAGAAATCAGCCCTCGACAACTTAACCGGCAGAAATTCTTTTTTTGAAAAAATTCCCTAAGCCCCGGGGTCACAATTTCAGAAAAAATCTGACTTTCGGGAATTCACTCAAAAATGGTGCCCAACGGTTGCAAATGTTCCCCTGAAAGGTTTGGCCGTCGAAACAGAAGGCTTTTTATCACAGGACAAGAAATCAGCCCTCGACAACTTAACCGGCAGAAATTTTTTTTTTGAAAAAATCCCTAAGCCCCGGGGTCACAATTTCAGAAAAAATCTGACTTTCGGGAATTCACTCAAAAATGGTGCCCAACGGTTGCAGATGCTCCCCTGAAAGGTTTGGCGGTCGAAACAGAAGGCTTTTTATCACAGGACAAGAAATCAGAGCTCGAGAGCTTAACCGGCAGAAATTTTTTTTTTGAAAAAATCCCTAAGCCCCGGGGTCACAATTTCAGAAAAAATCTGACTTTCGGGAATTCACTCAAAAATGGTGCCCAACGGTTGCAAATGCTCCCCTGAAAGGTTTGGCCGTCGAAACAGAAGGCTTTTTATCACAGGACAAGAAATCAGCCCTCGACAACTTAACCGGCAGAATTTTTTTTTTTGAAAAAATCCCTAAGCCCCGGGGTCACAATTTTATAAAAAATCTGACTTTCGTTAATTCACTCAAAAATGGTGCCCAGCGGTTGCCAATGCTCCCCTGAAAGGTTTGGCGGTCGAAACAGAAGTCTTTTTATCACAGGACAAGAAATCAGCCCTCGATAACTTAACCGGCAGAAATTTTTTTTTTGAAAATCCCTAAGCCCCAGGGTCACAATTTCAGAAAAAATCTGACTTTCGGGAATTCACTCAAAAATGGTGCCCAACGGTTGCAAATGCTCCCCTGAAAGGTTTGGCGGTCGAAACAGAAGGCTTTTTATCACAGGATAAGAAATCAGCCCTCGACAACTTAACCGGCAGAATCTTTTTTTTTGAAAAAATCCCTAAGCCCCGGGGTCACAATTTCAGAAAAAATCTGACTTTCGGGAATTCGCTCAAAAATGGTGCCCAACGGTTGCAAATGCTCCCCTGAAAGGTTTGGCGGTCAAAACAGAAGGCTTTTTATCACAGGACAAGTAATCAGCCCTCGATAACTTAACCGGAAGAATTTTTTTTTTAAAAAAAAATACCTAAGCCCCGGGGTCACAATTTCAGAAAAAATCTGACTTTCGGGAATTCACTCAAAAATGGTGCCCAACGGTTGCAAATGCTCCCCTGAAAGGTTTGGCCGTCGAAACAGAAGGCTTTTTATCACAGGACAAGAAATCAGCCCTCGACAACTTAACCAGCAGAAATTCTTTTTTTGAAAAAATCCCAAGCCCCGGGGTCACAATTTCAGAAAAAATCTGACTTTCGGGAATTCACTCAAAAATGGTGCCCAACGGTTGCAGATGCTCCCCTGAAAGGTTTGGCCGTCGAAACAGAAGGCTTTTTATCACAGGACAAGAAATCAGAGCTCGAGAACTTAACCGGCAGAAATTTTTTTTTTAAAAAAATCCCTAAGCCCCGGGGTCACAATTTCAGAAAAAATCTGACTTTCGGGAATTCACTCAAAAATGGTGCCCAACGGTTGCAAATGCTCCCCTGAAAGGTTTCGCCGTCGAAACAGAAGGCTTTTTATCACAGGACAAGAAATCAGCCCTCAACAACTTAACCGGCAGAAAATTTTTTTTTGAAAAAAATCCCTAAGCCCCGGGGTCACAATTTCAGAAAAAATCTGACTTTCGGGAATTCACTCAAAAATGGTGCCCAACGGTTGCAAATGCTCCCCTGAAAGGTTTGGTGGTCGAAACAGAAGGCTTTTTATCACAGGACAAGAAATCAGAGCTCGAGAACTTAACCGGCAGAAATTTTTTTTTAAAAAAAATCCCTAAGCCCCGGGGTCACAATTTCATAAAAAATCTGACTTTCGGAAATTCACTCAAAAATGGTGCCCAACGGTTGCAAATGCTCCCCTGAAAGGTTTGGCGGTCAAAACAGAAGGCTTTTTATCACAGGACAAGAAATCAGCCCTCGATAACTTAACCGGCAGAATTTTTTTTTTTTGAAAAAATCCCTAAGCCCCGGGGTCACAATTTCAGAAAAAATCTGACTTTCGGGAATTCACTCAAAAATGGTGCCCAACGGTTGCAGATGCTCCCCTGAAAGGTTTGGCGGTCGAAACAGAAGGCTTTTTATCACAGGACAAGAAATCAGAGCTCGAGAACTTAACCGGCAGAAAAATATTTTTTTGAAAAAATCCCTAAGCCCCGGGGTCACAATTTCATAAAAAATCTGACTTTCGGAAATTGACTCAAAAATGGTGCCCAACGGTTGCAAATGCTCCCCTGAAAGGTTTGGCGGTCAAAACAGAAGGCTTTTTATCACAGGACAAGAAATCAGCCCTCGATAACTTAACCGGCAGAAATTTTTTTTTGAAAAAATCCCTAAGCCCCGGGGTCACAATTTCAGAAAAAATCTGACTTTTGGGAATTCACTCAAAAATGGTGCCCAACGGTTGCAAATGCTCCCCTGAAAGGTTTGGCGGTCGAAACAGAAGGCTTTTTATCACAGGACAAGAAATCAGCCCTCGACAACTTAACCGGCAGATTTTTTTTTTTTGAAAAAATCCCTAAGCCCCGGGGTCACAATTTCAGAAAAAATCTGACTTTCGGGAATTCACTCAAAAATGGTGCCCAACGGTTGCGAATGCTCCCCTGAAAGGTTTGGCCGTCGAAACAGAAGGCTTTTTATCACAGGATAAGAAATCAGCCCTCGACAACTTAACCGGCAGAATTTTTTTTTTTGAAAATATCCCTAAGCCCCGGGGTCACAATTTCAGGAAAAAATCTGACTTTCGGGAATTCACTCAAAAACGGTGCCCAACGGTTGCAAATGCTCCCCTGAAAGGTTTGGCCGTCGAAACAGAAGGCTTTTTATCACAGGACAAAAAATCAGCCCTCGACAACTTAACCGGCAGAATTTTTTTTTTTGAAAAAATCCCTAAGCCACGGGGTCACAATTTCAGAAAAAATCTGACTTTTGGGAATTCACTCAAAAATGGTGCCCAACGGTTGCAAATGCTCCCCTAAAACGTTTGGCCGTCGAAACAAAAGGCATTTTATCACAGGACAAGAAATCAGCCCTCGACAACTTAACCGGCAGAATTTTTTTTTTTGAAAAAATCCCTAAGCCCCGGGGTCACAATCTCAGAAAAAATCTGACTTTCGGGAATTCACTCAAAAATGGTGCCCAACGGTTGCAAATGCTCCCCTGAAAGGTTTGGCGGTCGAAACAGAAGGCTTTTTATCACAGGGCAAGAAATCAGCCCTCGACAACTTAACCGGCAGAAATTTTTTTTTTGAAAAAATCCCTGAGCCCCGGGGTCACAATCTCAGAAAAAATCTGACTTTCGGGAATTCACTCAAAAATGGTGCCCAACGGTTGCAAATGCTCCCCTGAAAGGTTTGGCGGTCGAAACAGAAGGCTTTTTATCACAGGACAAGAAATCAGCCCTCGACAACTTAACCGGCAGAATTTTTTTTTTTGAAAAAATCCCTAAGCCCCGGGGTCACAATTTCAGAAAAAATCTGACTTTCGGGAATTCACTCAAAAATGGTGCCCAACGGTTGCAAATGCTCCCCTGAAAGGTTTGGCGGTCGAAACAGAAGGCTTTTTATCACAGGGCAAGAAATCAGCCCTCGACAACTTAACCGGCAGAAATTTTTTTTTTGAAAAAATCCCTAAGCCCCGGGGTCACAATTTTCAGAAAAAATCTGACTTTCGAGAATTCACTCAAAAATGGTGCCCAACGGTTGCAAATGCTCCCCTGAAAGGTTTGGCCGTCGAAACAGAAGGCTTTTCATCACAGGACAAGAAATCAGCCCTCGACAACTTAACCGGCAGAATTATTTTTTTTGAAAAAATCCCTAAGCCCCGGGGTCACAATTTCAGAAAAAATCTGACTTTCGGGAATTCACTCAAAAATGGTGCCCAACGGTTGCCAATGCTCCCCTGAAAGGTTTGGCCGTCGAAACAGAAGGCTTTTTATCACAGGACAAGAAATCAGCCCTCGACAACTTAACCGGCAGAAATTTTTTTTTTGAAAAAATCCCTAAGCCCCGGGGTCACAATTTTATAAAAAATCTGACTTTTGTTAATTCACTCAAAAATGGTGCCCAGCGGTTGCCAATGCTCCCCTGAAAGGTTTGGCCGTCGAAACAGAAGGCTTTTTATCACAGGACAAGAAATCAGCCCTTGATAACTTAACTGGCAGAAATTTTTTTTTTGAAAAAATCCCTAAGCCCCGGGGTCACAATTTCAGAAAAAATCTGACTTTCGGGAATTCACTCAAAAATGGTGCCCAACGGTTGCAGATGCTCCCCTGAAAGGTTTGGCGGTCGAAACAGAAGGCTTTTTATCACAGGACAAGAAATCAGAGCTCGAGAACTTAACCGGCAGAATTTTTTTTTTTGAAAAAATCCCTAAGCCCCGGGGTCACAATTTCAGAAAAAAACTGACTTTCGGGAATTCACTCAAAAATGGTGCCCAACGGTTGCAAATGCTCCCCTGAAAGGTTTGGCCGTCGAAACAGAAGGCTTTTTATCACAGGGCAAGAAATCAGCCCTCGACAACTTAACCGGCAGAAATTTTTTTTTTGAAAAAATCCCTAAACCCCGGGGTCACAATTTCAGAAAAAATCTGACTTTCGGGAATTCACTCAAAAATGGTGCCCAACGGTTGCCAATGCTCCCCTGAAAGGTTTGGCGGTCGAAACAGAAGGCTTTTTATCACAGGACAAGAAATCAGAGCTCGAGAACTTAACCGGCAGAAAAATATTTTTTTGAAAAAATCCCTAAGCCCCGGGGTCACAATTTCATAAAAAATCTGACTTTCGGAAATTCACTCAAAAATGGTGCCCAACGGTTGCAAATGCTCCCCTGAAAGGTTTGGCGGTCAAAACAGAAGGCTTTTTATCACAGGACAAGAAATCAGCCCTCGATAACTTAACCGGCAGAAATTTTTTTTTGAAAAAATCCCTAAGCCCCGGGGTCACAATTTCAGAAAAAATCTGACTTTTGGGAATTCACTCAAAAATGGAGCCCAACGGTTGCAAATGCTCCCCTGAAAGGTTTGGCGGTCGAAACAGAAGGCTTTTTATCACAGGACAAGAAATCAGCCCTCGACAACTTAACCGGCAGATTTTTTTTTTTTTGAAAAAATCCCTAAGCCCCGGGGTCACAATTTCAGAAAAAATCTGACTTTCGGGAATTCACTCAAAAACGGTGCCCAACGGTTGCAAATGCTCCCCTGAAAGGTTTGGCCGTCGAAACAGAAGGCTTTTTATCACAGGACAAAAAATCAGCCCTCGACAACTTAACCGGCAGAAATTTTTTTTTTGAAAAAATCCCTAAGCCACGGGGTCACAATTTCAGAAAAAATCTGACTTTTGGGAATTCACTCAAAAATGGTGCCCAACGGTTGCAAATGCTCCCCTAAAACGTTTGGCCGTCGAAACAAAAGGCATTTTATCACAGGACAAGAAATCAGCCCTCGACAACTTAACCGGCAGAATTTTTTTTTTTGAAAAAATCCCTAAGCCCCGGGGTCACAATCTCAGAAAAAATCTGACTTTCGGGAATTCACTCAAAAATGGTGCCCAACGGTTGCAAATGCTCCCCTGAAAGGTTTGGCGGTCGAAACAGAAGGCTTTTTATCACAGGGCAAGAAATCAGCCCTCGACAACTTAACCGGCAGAAATTTTTTTTTTGAAAAAATCCCTTAGCCCCGGGGTCACAATTTCAGAAAAAATCTGACTTTCGGGAATTCACTCAAAAATGGTGCCCAACGGTTGCAAATGCTCCCCTGAAAGGTTTGGCCGTCGAAACAGAAGGCTTTTTATCACAGGACAAGAAATCAGCCCTCGACAACTTAACCGGCAGAATTTTTTTTTTTGAAAAAATCCCTAAGCCCCGGGGTCACAATCTCAGAAAAAATCTGACTTTCGGGAATTCACTCAAAAATGGTGCCCAACGGTTGCAAATGCTCCCCTGAAAGGTTTGGCGGTCGAAACAGAAGGCTTTTTATCACAGGGCAAGAAATCAGCCCTCGACAACTTAACCGGCAGAAATTTTTTTTTTGAAAAAATCCCTAAGCCCCAGGGTCACAATTTCAGAAAAAATCTGACTTTCGAGAATTCACTCAAAAATGGTGCCCAACGGTTGCAAATGCTCCCCTGAAAGGTTTGGCCGTCGAAACAGAAGGCTTTTCATCACAGGACAAGAAATCAGCCCTCGACAACTTAACCGGCAGAATTATTTTTTTTGAAAAAATCCCTAAGCCCCGGGGTCACAATTTCAGAAAAAATCTGACTTTCGGGAATTCACTCAAAAATGGTGCCCAACGGTTGCCAATGCTCCCCTGAAAGGTTTGGCCGTCGAAACAGAAGGCTTTTTATCACAGGACAAGAAATCAGAGCTCGAGAACTTAACAGGCAGAATTTTTTTTTTTGAAAAAATCCCTAAGCCCCGGGGTCACAATTTCAGAAAAAAACTGACTTTCGGGAATTCACTCAAAAATGGTGCCCAACGGTTGCCAATGCTCCCCTGAAAGGTTTGGCCGTCGAAACAGAAGGCTTTTTATCACAGGGCAAGAAATCAGCCCTCGACAACTTAACCAGCAGAAATTTTTTTTTTGAAAAAATCCCTAAGCCCCGGGGTCACAATTTTATAAAAAAATCTGACTTTCGTTAATTCACTCAAAAATGGTGCCCAGCGGTTGCCAATGCTCCCCTGAAAGGTTTGGCCGTCGAAACAGAAGGCTTTTTATCACAGGACAAGAAATCAGCCCTCGATAACTTAACTGGCAGAAATTTTTTTTTTGAAAAAATCCCTAAGCCCCGGGGTCACAATTTCAGAAAAAAACTGACTTTCGGGAATTCACTCAAAAATGGTGCCCAACGGTTGCAGATGCTCCTCTGAAAGGTTTGGCGGTCGAAACAGAAGGCTTTTTATCACAGGACAAGAAATCAGCCCTCGACAACTTAACCGGCAGAAATTTTTTTTTTGAAAAAATCCCTAAGCCCCGGGGTCACAATTTCAGAAAAAAACTGACTTTCGGGAATTCACTCAAAAATGGTGCCCAACGGTTGCAAATGCTCCCCTGAAAGGTTTGGCCGTCGAAACAGAAGGCTTTTTATCACAGGACAAGAAATCAGCCCTCGACAACTTAACCGGCAGATTTTTTTTTTTTTTGAAAAAATCCCTAAGCCCCGGGGTCACAATTTCAGAAAAAATCTGACTTTCGGGAATTCGCTCAAAAATGGTGCCCAACGGTTGCAAATGCTCCCCTGAAAGGTTTGGCCGTCGAAACAGAAGGCTTTTTATCACAGGACAAGAAATCAGCCCTCAATAACTTAACCGGCAGAAATTTAAAAAAAAAAAAAAAAATCCCTAAGCCCCAGGGTCACAATTTCAGAAAAAATCTGACTTTCGGGAATTCACTCAAAAATGGTGCCCAACGGTTGCAGATGCTCCCCTGAAAGGTTTGGCGGTCGAAACAGAAGGCTTTTCATCACAGGACAAGAAATCAGAGCTCGAGAACTAAACCGGCAGAAAAATATTTTTTTGAAAAAATCCCTAAGCCCCGGGGTCACAATTTCAGAAAAAATCTGACTTTCGGAAATTCACTCAAAAATGGTGCCCAACGGTTGCCAATGCTCCCCTGAAAGGTTTGGCCGTCGAAACAGAAGGCTTTTTATCACAGGATAAGAAATCAGCCCTCGACAACTTAACCGGCAGAATTTTTTTTTTTGAAAATATCCGTAAGCCCCGGGGTCACAATTTCAGGAAAAAATCTGACTTTCGGGAATTCACTCAAAAACGGTGCCCAACGGTTGCAAATGCTCCCCTGAAAGGTTTGGCCGTCGAAACAGAAGGCTTTTTATCACAGGACAAGAAATCAGCCCTCGACAACTTAACCGGCAGAAATTTTTTTTTTGAAAAAATCCCTAAGCCACGGGGTCACAATTTCAGAAAAAATCTGACTTTCGGGAATTCACTCAAAAATGGTGCCCAACGGTTGCAAATGCTCCCCTGAAAGGTTTGGCCGTCAAAACAGAAGACTTTTTATCACAGGACAAGAAATCAGCCCTCGACAACTTAACCGGCAGAATTTTTTTTTTTGAAAAAATCCCTTAGCCCCGGGGTCACAATTTCAGAAAAAATCTGACTTTCGGGAATTCAATCAAAAATGGTGCCCAACGGTTGCAAATGCTCCCCTGAAAGGTTTGGCCGTCGAAACAGAAGGCTTTTTATCACAGGACAAGAAATCAGCCCTCGACAACTTAACCGGCAGAATCTTTTTTTTTGAAAAAATCCCTAAGCCCCGGGGTCACAATTTCAGAAAAAATCTGACTTTCGGGAATTCGCTCAAAAATGGTGCCCAACGGTTGCAAATGCTCCCCTGAAAGGTTTGGCGGTCAAAACAGAAGGCTTTTTATCACAGGACAAGTAATCAGCCCTCGATAACTTAACCGGCAGAAATTTTTTTTTTAAAAAAATACCTAAGCCCCGGGGTCACAATTTCAGAAAAAATCTGACTTTCGGGAATTCACTCAAAAATGGTGCCCAACGGTTGCAAATGCTCCCCTGAAAGGTTTGGCCGTCGAAACAGAAGGCTTTTTATCACAGGACAAGAAATCAGCCCTCGACAACTTAACCGGCAGAAATTCTTTTTTTGAAAAAATCCCAAGCCCCGGGGTCACAATTTCAGAAAAAATCTGACTTTCGGGAATTCACTCAAAAATGGTGCCCAACGGTTGCAGATGCTCCCCTGAAAGGTTTGGCCGTCGAAACAGAAGGCTTTTTATCACAGGACAAGAAATCAGAGCTCGAGAACTTAACCGGCAGAAATTTTTTTTTTTGAAAAAATCCCTAAGCCCCGGGGTCACAATTTCAGAAAAAATCTGACTTTCGGGAATTCACTCAAAAATGGGGCCCAACGGTTGCAAATGCTCCCCTGAAAGGTTTGGCCGTCGAAACAGAAGGCTTTTTATCACAGGACAAGAAATCAGCCCTCAACAACTTAACCGGCAGAAAATTTTTTTTTGAAAAAAATCCCTAAGCCCCGGGGTCACAATTTCATAAAAAATCTGACTTTTGGGAATTCACTCAAAAATGGTGCCCAACGGTTGCAAATGCTCCCCTGAAAGGTTTGGCGGTCGAAACAGAAGGCTTTTTATCACAGGACAAGAAATCAGCCCTCGACAACTTAACCGGCAGATTTTTTTTTTTTGAAAAAATCCCTAAGGCCCGGGGTCACAATTTCAGAAAAAATCTGACTTTCGGGAATTCACTCAAAAATGGTGCCCAACGGTTGCGAATGCTCCCCTGAAAGGTTTGGCCGTCGAAACAGAAGGCTTTTTATCACAGGATAAGAAATCAGCCCTCGACAACTTAACCGGCAGAATTTTTTTTTTTGAAAATATCCCTAAGCCCCGGGGTCACAATTTCAGGAAAAAATCTGACTTTCGGGAATTCACTCAAAAACGGTGCCCAACGGTTGCAAATGCTCCCCTGAAAGGTTTGGCCGTCGAAACAGAAGGCTTTTTATCACAGGACAAAAAATCAGCCCTCGACAACTTAACTGGCAGAAATTTTTTTTTTGAAAAAATCCCTAAGCCACGGGGTCACAATTTCAGAAAAAATCTGACTTTTGGGAATTCACTCAAAAATGGTGCCCAACGGTTGCAAATGCTCCCCTAAAACGTTTGGCCGTCGAAACAAAAGGCATTTTATCACAGGACAAGAAATCAGCCCTCGACAACTTAACCGGCAGAATTTTTTTTTTTTTAAAAATCCCTAAGCCCCGGGGTCACAATCTCAGAAAAAATCTGACTTTCAGGAATTCACTCAAAAATGGTGCCCAACGGTTGCAAATGCTCCCCTGAAAGATTTGGCGGTCGAAACAGAAGGCTTTTTATTCAGGGCAAGAAATCAGCCCTCGACAACTTAACCGGCAGAATTTTTTTTTTTGAAAAAATCCCTTAGCCCCGGGGTCACAATTTCAGAAAAAATCTGACTTTCGGGAATTCACTCGAAAATGGTGCCCAACGGTTGCAAATGCTCCCCTGAAAGGTTTGGCCGTCGAAACAGAAGGCTTTTTATCACAGGACAAGAAATCAGCCCTCGACAACTTAACCGGCAGAATTTTTTTTTTTGAAAAAATCCCTAAGCCCCGGGGTCACAATCTCAGAAAAAATCTGACTTTCGGGAATTCACTCAAAAATGGTGCCCAACGGTTGCAAATGCTCCCCTGAAAGGTTTGGCGGTCGAAACAGAAGGCTTTTTATCACAGGGCAAGAAATCAGCCCTCGACAACTTAACCGGCAGAAATTTTTTTTTTGAAAAAATCCCTTAGCCCCGGGGTCACAATTTCAGAAAAAATCTGACTTTCGGGAATTCACTCAAAAATGGTGCCCAACGGTTGCAAATGCTCCCCTGAAAGGTTTGGCCGTCGAAACAGAAGGCTTTTTATCACAGGACAAGAAATCAGCCCTCGACAACTTAACCGGCAGAATTTTTTTTTTTGAAAAAATCCCTAAGCCCCGGGGTCACAATTTCAGAAAAAATCTGACTTTCGGGAATTCACTCAAAAATGGTGCCCAACGGTTGCAAATGCTCCCCTGAAAGGTTTGGCGGTCGAAACAGAAGGCTTTTTATCACAGGGCAAGAAATCAGCCCTCGACAACATAACCGGCAGAAATTTTTTTTTTGAAAAAATCCCTAAGCCCCGGGGTCACAATTTCAGAAAAAATCTGACTTTCGAGAATTCACTCAAAAATGGTGCCCAACGGTTGCAAATGCTCCCCTGAAAGGTTTGGCCGTCGAAACAGAAGGCTTTTCATCACAGGACAAGAAATCAGCCCTCGACAACTTAACCGGCAGAATTTTTTTTTTTGAAAAAATCCCTAAGCCCCGGGGTCACAATTTCAGAAAAAATCTGACTTTCGGGAATTCACTCAAAAATGGTGCCCAACGGTTGCCAATGCTCCCCTGAAAGGTTTGGCCGTCGAAACAGAAGGCTTTTTATCACAGGACAAGAAATCAGCCCTCAACAACTTAACCGGCAGAAATTTTTTTTTTGAAAAAATCCCTAAGCCCCGGGGTCACAATTTTATAAAAAATCTGACTTTCGTTAATTCACTCAAAAATGGTGCCCAGCGGTTGCCAATGCTCCCCTGAAAGGTTTGGCCGTCGAAACAGAAGGCTTTTTATCACAGGACAAGAAATCAGCCCTCGATAACTTAACTGGCAGAAATTTTTTTTTTGAAAAAATCCCTAAGCCCCGGGGTCACAATTTCAGAAAAAATCTGACTTTCGGGAATTCACTCAAAAATGGTGCCCAACGGTTGCAGATGCTCCCCTGAAAGGTTTGGCGGTCGAAACAGAAGGCTTTTTATCACAGGACAAGAAATCAGAGCTCGAGAACTTAACCGGCAGAATTTTTTTTTTTGAAAAAATCCCTAAGCCCCGGGGTCACAATTTCAGAAAAAAACTGACTTTCGGGAATTCACTCAAAAATGGTGCCCAACGGTTGCAAATGCTCCCCTGAAAGGTTTGGCGGTCAAAACAGAAGGCTTTTTATCACAGGACAAGAAATCAGCCCTCGATAACTTAACCGGCAGAAATTTTTTTTTGAAAAAATCCCTAAGCCCCGGGGTCACAATTTCAGAAAAAATCTGACTTTTGGGAATTCACTCAAAAATGGTGCCCAACGGTTGCAAATGCTCCCCTGAAAGGTTTGGCGGTCGAAACAGAAGGCTTTTTATCACAGGACAAGAAATCAGCCCTCGACAACTTAACCGGCAGATTTTTTTTTTTTTGAAAAAATCCCTAAGCCCCGGGGTCACAATTTCAGAAAAAATCTGACTTTCGGGAATTCACTCAAAAATGGTGCCCAACGGTTGCGAATGCTCCCCTGAAAGGTTTGGCCGTCGAAACAGAAGGCTTTTTATCACAGGATAAGAAATCAGCCCTCGACAACTTAACCGGCAGAATTTTTTTTTTTGAAAATATCCCTAAGCCCCGGGGTCACAATTTCAGGAAAAAATCTGACTTTCGGGAATTCACTCAAAAATGGTGCCCAACGGTTGCAAATGCTCCCCTGAAAGGTTTGGCGGTCGAAACAGAAGGCTTTTTATCACAGGACAAGAAATCAGCCCTCGACAACTTAACCGGCAGAATTTTTTTTTTTGAAAAAATCCCTAAGCCCCGGGGTCACAATTTCAGAAAAAATCTGACTTTCGGGAATTCACTCAAAAATGGTGCCCAACGGTTGCAAATGCTCCCCTGAAAGGTTTGGCGGTCGAAACAGAAGGCTTTTTATCACAGGGCAAGAAATCAGCCCTCGACAACTTAACCGTCAGAAATTTTTTTTTTGAAAAAATCCCTAAGCCCCGGGGTCACAATTTCAGAAAAAATCTGACTTTCGAGAATTCACTCAAAAATGTTGCCCAACGGTTGCAAATGCTCCCCTGAAAGGTTTGGCCGTCGAAACAGAAGGCTTTTCATCACAGGACAAGAAATCAGCCCTCGACAACTTAACCGGCAGAATTTTTTTTTTTGAAAAAATCCCTAAGCCCCGGGGTCACAATTTCAGAAAAAATCTGACTTTCGGGAATTCACTCAAAAATGGTGCCAAACGGTTGCCAATGCTCCCCTGAAAGGTTTGTCCGTCGAAACAGAAGGCTTTTTATCACAGGACAAGAAATCAGCCCTCAACAACTTAACCGGCAGAAATTTTTTTTTTGAAAAAATCCCTAAGCCCCGGGGTCACAATTTTATAAAAAATCTGACTTTCGTTAATTCACTCAAAAATGGTGCCCAGCGGTTGCCAATGCTCCCCTGAAAGGTTTGGCCGTCGAAACAGAAGGCTTTTTATCACAGGACAAGAAATCAGCCCTCGATAACTTAACTGGCAGAAATTTTTTTTTTGAAAAAATCCCTAAGCCCCGGGGTCACAATTTCAGAAAAAATCTGACTTTCGGGAATTCACTCAAAAATGGTGCCCAACGGTTGCAGATGCTCCCCTGAAAGGTTTCGCGGTCGAAACAGAAGGCTTTTTATCACAGGACAAGAAATCAGAGCTCGAGAACTTAACCGGCAGAATTTTTTTTTTTGAAAAAATCCCTAAGCCCCGGGGTCACAATTTCAGAAAAAAACTGACTTTCGGGAATTCACTCAAAAATGGTGCCCAACGGTTGCAAATGCTCCCCTGAAAGGTTTGGCCGTCGAAAAAGAAGGCTTTTTATCACAGGACAAGAAATCAGCCCTCGACAACTTAACCGGCAGAAATTTTTTTTTTAAAAAAATCCCTAAGCCCCGGGGTCACAATTTTATAAAAAATCTGACTTTCGTTAATTCACTCAAAAATGGTGCCCAGCGGTTGCCAATGCTCCCCTGAAAGGTTTGGCCGTCGAAACAGAAGGCTTTTTATCACAGGACAAGAAATCAGCCCTCGATAACTTAACTGGCAGAAATTTTTTTTTTGAAAAAATCCCTAAGCCCCGGGGTCACAATTTCAGAAAAAATCTGACTTTCGGGAATTCACTCAAAAATGGTGCCCAACGGTTGCAGATGCTCCCCTGAAAGGTTTGGCGGTCGAAACAGAAGGCTTTTTATCACAGGACAAGAAATCAGAGCTCGAGAACTTAACCGGCAGAATTTTTTTTTTTGAAAAAATCCCTAAGCCCCGGGGTCACAATTTCAGAAAAAATCTGACTTTCGGGAATTCACTCAAAAATGGTGCCCAACGGTTGCAAATGCTCCCCTGAAAGGTTTGGCCGTCGAAACAGAAGGCTTTTTATCACAGGACAAGAAATCAGCCCTCAACAACTTAACCGGCAGAAAATTTTTTTTTGAAAAAAATCCCTAAGCCCCGGGGTCACAATTTCATAAAAAATCTGACTTTTGGGAATTCACTCAAAAATGGTGCCCAACGGTTGCAAATGCTCCCCTGAAAGGTTTGGCGGTCGAAACAGAAGGCTTTTTATCACAGGACAAGAAATCAGCCCTCGACAACTTAACCGGCAGATTTTTTTTTTTTTGAAAAAATCCCTAAGGCCCGGGGTCACAATTTCAGAAAAAATCTGACTTTCGGGAATTCACTCAAAAATGGTGCCCAACGGTGGCGAATGCTCCCCTGAAAGGTTTGGCCGTCGAAACAGAAGGCTTTTTATCACAGGATAAGAAATAAGCCCTCGACAACTTAACCGGCAGAATTTTTTTTTTTGAAAAAATCCCTAAGCCACGGGGTCACAATTTCAGAAAAAATCTGACTTTTGGGAATTCACTCAAAAATGGTGCCCAACGGTTGCAAATGCTCCCCTAAAACGTTTGGCCGTCGAAACAAAAGGCATTTTATCACAGGACAAGAAATCAGCCCTCGACAACTTAACCGGCAGAATTTTTTTTTTAAAAAAAATCCCTAAGCCCCGGGGTCACAATCTCAGAAAAAATCTGACTTTCAGGAATTCACTCAAAAATGGTGCCCAACGGTTGCAAATGCTCCCCTGAAAGGTTTGGCGGTCGAAACAGAAGGCTTTTTATTCAGGGCAAGAAATCAGCCCTCGACAACTTAACCGGCAGAAATTTTTTTTTTGAAAAAATCCCTTAGCCCCGGGGTCACAATTTCAGAAAAAATCTGACTTTCGGGAATTCACTCGAAAATGGTGCCCAACGGTTGCAAATGCTCCCCTGAAAGGTTTGGCCGTCGAAACAGAAGGCTTTTTATCACAGGACAAGAAATCAGCCCTCGACAACTTAACCGGCAGAAATTTTTTTTTTGAAAAAATCCCTTAGCCCCGGGGTCACAATTTCAGAAAAAATCTGACTTTCGGGAATTCACTCGAAAATGGTGCCCAACGGTTGCAAATGCTCCCCTGAAAGGTTTGGCCGTCGAAACAGAAGGCTTTTTATCACAGGACAAGAAATCAGCCCTCGACAACTTAACCGGCAGAATTTTTTTTTTTGAAAAAATCCCTAAGCCCCGGGGTCACAATCTCAGAAAAAATCTGACTTTCGGGAATTCACTCAAAAATGGTGCCCAACGGTTGCAAATGCTCCCCTGAAAGGTTTGGCGGTCGAAACAGAAGGCTTTTTATCACAGGGCAAGAAATCAGCCCTCGACAACTTAACCGGCAGAAATTTTTTTTTTGAAAAAATCCCTTAGCCCCGGGGTCACAATTTCAGAAAAAATCTGACTTTCGGGAATTTACTCAAAAATGGTGCCCAACGGTTGCAAATGCTCCCCTGAAAGGTTTGGCCGTCGAAACAGAAGGCTTTTTATCACAGGACAAGAAATCAGCCCTCGACAACTTAACCGGCAGAATTTTTTTTTTTGAAAAAATCCCTAAGCCCCGGGGTCACAATTTCAGAAAAAATCTGACTTTCGGGAATTCACTCAAAAATGGTGCCCAACGGTTGCAAATGCTCCCCTGAAAGGTTTGGCGGTCGAAACAGAAGGCTTTTTATCACAGGGCAAGAAATCAGCCCTCGACAACTTAACCGGCAGAAATTTTTTTTTTTGAAAAAATCCCTAAGCCCCGGGGTCACAATTTCAGAAAAAATCAGACTTTCGAGAATTCACTCAAAAATGGTGCCCAACGGTTGCAAATGCTCCCCTGAAAGGTTTGGCCGTCGAAACAGAAGGCTTTTCATCACAGGACAAGAAATCAGCCCTCGACAACTTAACCGGCAGAATTTTTTTTTTTGAAAAAATCCCTAAGCCCCGGGGTCACAATTTCAGAAAAAATCTGACTTTCGGGAATTCACTCAAAAATGGTGCCCAACGGTTGCCAATGCTCCCCTGAAAGGTTTGGCCGTCGAAACAGAAGGCTTTTTATCACAGGACAAGAAATCAGCCCTCAACAACTTAACCGGCAGAAATTTTTTTTTTGAAAAAATCCCTAAGCCCCGGGGTCACAATTTTATAAAAAATCTGACTTTCGTTAATTCACTCAAAAATGGTGCCCAGCGGTTGCCAATGCTCCCCTGAAAGGTTTGGCCGTCGAAACAGAAGGCTTTTTATCACAGGACAAGAAATCAGCCCTCGATAACTTAACTGGCAGAAATTTTTTTTTTGAAAAAATCCCTAAGCCCCGGGGTCACAATTTCAGAAAAAATCTGACTTTCGGGAATTCACTCAAAAATGGTGCCCAACGGTTGCAGATGCTCCCCTGAAAGGTTTGGCGGTCGAAACAGAAGGCTTTTTATCACAGGACAAGAAATCAGAGCTCGAGAACTTAACCGGCAGAATTTTTTTTTTTGAAAAAATCCCTAAGCCCCGGGGTCACAATTTCAGAAAAAAACTGACTTTCGGGAATTCACTCAAAAATGGTGCCCAACGGTTGCAAATGCTCCCCTGAAAGGTTTGGCGGTCAAAACAGAAGGCTTTTTATCACAGGACAAGAAATCAGCCCTCGATAACTTAACCGGCAGAAATTTTTTTTTGAAAAAATCCCTAAGCCCCGGGGTCACAATTTCAGAAAAAATCTGACTTTTGGGAATTCACTCAAAAATGGTGCCCAACGGTTGCAAATGCTCCCCTGAAAGGTTTGGCGGTCGAAACAGAAGGCTTTTTATCACAGGACAAGAAATCAGCCCTCGACAACTTAACCGGCAGATTTTTTTTTTTTGAAAAAATCCCTAAGCCCCGGGGTCACAATTTCAGAAAAAATCTGACTTTCGGGAATTCACTCAAAAATGGTGCCCAACGGTTGCGAATGCTCCCCTGAAAGGTTTGGCCGTCGAAACAGAAGGCTTTTTATCACAGGATAAGAAATCAGCCCTCGACAACTTAACCGGCAGAATTTTTTTTTTTGAAAATATCCCTAAGCCCCGGGGTCACAATTTCAGGAAAAAATCTGACTTTCGGGAATTCACTCAAAAATGGTGCCCAACGGTTGCAAATGCTCCCCTGAAAGGTTTGGCCGTCGAAACAGAAGGCTTTTTATCACAGGACAAGAAATCAGCCCTCGACAACTTAACCAGCAGAATTTTTTTTTTTGAAAAAATCCCTAAGCCCCGGGGTCACAATTTCAGAAAAAATCTGACTTTCGGGAATTCACTCAAAAATGGTGCCCAACGGTTGCAGATGCTCCCCTGAAAGGTTTGGCCGTCGAAACAGAAGGCTTTTTATCACAGGGCAAGAAATCAGCCCTCGACAACTTAACCGGCAGAAATTTTTTTTTTGAAAAAATCCCTAAGCCCCGGGGTCACAATTTCAGAAAAAATCTGACTTTCGGGAATTGACTCAAAAATGTTGCCCAACGGTTGCAAATGCTCCCCTGAAAGGTTTGGCCGTCGAAACAGAAGGCTTTTCATCACAGGACAAGAAATCAGCCCTCGACAACTTAACCGGCAGAATTTTTTTTTTTGAAAAAATCCCTAAGCCCCGGGGTCACAATTTCAGAAAAAATCTGACTTTCGTTAATTCACTCAAAAATGGTGCCCAGCGGTTGCCAATGCTCCCCTGAAAGGTTTGGCCGTCGAAACAGAAGGCTTTTTATCACAGGACAAAAAATCAGCCCTCGATAACTTAACTGGCAGAAATTTTTTTTTTTTAAAAATCCCTAAGCCCCGGGGTCACAATTTCAGAAAAAATCTGACTTTCGGGAATTCACTCAAAAATGGTGCCCAACGGTTGCAGATGCTCCCCTGAAAGGTTTGGCGGTCGAAACAGAAGGCTTTTTATCACAGGACAAGAAATCAGAGCTCGAGAACTTAACCGGCAGAATTTTTTTTTTTGAAAAAATCCCTAAGCCCCGGGGTCACAATTTCAGAAAAAAACTGACTTTCGGGAATTCACTCAAAAATGGTGCCCAACGGTTGCAAATGCTCCCCTGAAAGGTTTGGCCGTCGAAACAGAAGGCTTTTTATCACAGGACAAGAAATCAGCCCTCGACAACTTAACCGCCAGATTTTTTTTTTTTGAAAAAATCCCTAAGCCCCGGGGTCAGAATTTCAGAAAAAATCTGACTTTCGGGAATTCACTCAAAAATGGTGCCCAACGGTTGCCAGTGCTCCCCTGAAAGGTTTGGCCGTCGAAACAGAAGGCTTTTTATCACAGGATAAGAAATCAGCCCTCGACAACTTAACCGGCAGAATTTTTTTTTTTGAAAATATCCGTAAGCCCCGGGGTCACAATTTCAGGAAAAAATCTGACTTTCGGGAATTCACTCAAAAACGGTGCCCAACGGTTGCAAATGCTCCCCTGAAAGGTTTGGCCGTCGAAACAGAAGGCTTTTTACCACAGGACAAGAAATCAGCCCTCGATAACTTAACCGGCAGAAATTTTTTTTTTGAAAAAATCCCTAAGCCCCGGGGTCACAATTTCAGAAAAAATCTGACTTTCGGGAATTCACTCAAAAATGGTGCCCAACGGTTGCAAATGCTCCCCTGAAAGGTTTGGCCGTCGAAACAGAAGGCTTTTTACCACAGGACAAGAAATCAGCCCTCGATAACTTAACCGGCAGAAATTTTTTTTTTGAAAAAATCCCTAAGCCCCGGGGTCACAATTTCAGAAAAAATCTGACTTTCGGGAATTCACTCAAAAATGGTGCCCAACGGTTGCAAATGCTCCCCTGAAAGGTTTGGCCGTCAAAACAGAAGACTTTTTATCACAGGACAAGAAATCAACCCTCGACAACTTAAACGGCAGAATTTTTTTTTTTGAGAAAATCCCTTAGCTCCGGGGTCACAATTTCAGAAAAAATCTGACTTTCGGGAATTCACTCAAAAATGGTGCCCAACGGTTGCAAATGCTCCCCTGAAAGGTTTGCCCGTCGAAACAGAAGGCTTTTTATCACAGGACAAGAAATCAGCCCTCAACAACTTAACCGGCAGAAATTTTTTTTTTGAAAAAATCCCTAAGCCCTGGGGTCACAATTTCAGAAAAAATCTGACTTTCGGGAATTCACTCAAAAATGGTGCCCAACGGTTGCAAATGCTCCCCTGAAAGGTTTGGCCGTCGAAACAGAAGGCTTTTTATCACAGGACAAGAAATCAGCCCTCGACAACTTAACCGGCAGAAATTTTTTTTTTGAAAAAATCCCTAAGCCCCGGGGTCACAATTTCAGAAAAAATCTGACTTTCGGGAATTCACTCAAAAATGGTGCCCAACGGTTGCCAATGCTCCCCTGAAAGGTTTGGCCGTCGAAACAGAAGGCTTTTTATCACAGGACAAGAAATCAGCCCTCGACAACTTAACCGGCAGAAATTTTTTTTTTGAAAAAATCCCTAAACCCCGGGGTCACAATTTTATAAAAAATCTGACTTTCGTTAATTCACTCAAAAATGGTGCCCAGCGGTTGCCAATGCTGCCCTGAAAGGTTTGGCCGTCGAAACAGAAGGCTTTTTATCACAGGACAAGAAATCAGCCCTCGATAACTTAACCGGCAGAAATTTTTTTTTTGAAAAAATCCCTAAGCCCCGGGGTCACAATTTCAGAAAAAATCTGACTTTCGGGAATTCACTCAAAAATGGTGCCCAACGGTTGCAGATGCTCCCCTGAAAGGTTTGGCGGTCGAAACAGAAGGCTTTTTATCACAGGACAAGAAATCAGAGCTCGAGAACTTAACCGGCAGAATTTTTTTTTTTTGAAAAAATCCCTAAGCCCCGGGGTCACAATTTCAGAAAAAAACTGACTTTCGGGAATTCACTCAAAAATGGTGCCCAACGGTTGCCAATGCTCCCCTGAAAGGTTTGGCCGTCGAAACAGAAGGCTTTTTATCACAGGACAAGAAATCAGCCCTCGACAACTTAACCGGCAGATTTTTTTTTTTTGAAAAAATCCCTAAGCCCCGGGGTCACAATTTCAGAAAAAATCTGACTTTCGGGAATTCGCTCAAAAATGGTGCCCAACGGTTGCAAATGCTCCCCTGAAAGGTTTGGCGGTCGAAACAGAAGGCTTTTTATCACAGGACAAGAAATCAGCCCTCGATAACTTAACCGGCAGAATTTTTTTTAAAAAAAAAAATCCCTAAGCCCCAGGGTCACAATTTCAGAAAAAATCTGACTTTCGGGAATTCACTCAAAAATGGTGCCCAACGGTTGCAGATGCTCCCCTGAAAGGTTTGGCGGTCGAAACAGAAGGCTTTTTATCACAGGACAAGAAATCAGAGCTCGAGAACTTAACAGGCAGAAAAATATTTTTTTGAAAAAATCCCTAAGCCCCGGGGTCACAATTTCAGAAAAAATCTGACTTTCGGAAATTCACTCAAAAATGGTGCCCAACGGTTGCAAATGCTCCCCTGAAAGGTTTGGCCGTCGAAACAGAAGGCTTTTTATCACAGGACAAGAAATCAGCCCTCGACAACTTAACCGGCAGAATTTTTTTTTTTGAAAAAATCCCTAAGCCCCGGGGTCACAATTTCAGAAAAAATCTGACTTTCGGGAATTCACTCAAAAATGGTGCCCAACGGTTGCAAATGCTCCCCTGAAAGGTTTGGCAGTCGAAACAGAAGGCTTTTTATCACAGGACAAGAAATCAGACCTCGAGAACTTAGCCAGCAAAAAAATATTTTTTTGAAAAAATCCCTAAGCCCCGGGGTCACAATTTCAGAAAAAATCTGACTTTCGGGAATTCACTCAGAAATGGTGCCCAACGGTTGCAAATGCTCCCCTGAAAGGTTTGGCCATCGAAACAGAAGGCTTTTTATCACAGGGCAAGAAATCAGACCTCGAGAACTTAGCCAGCAGAAAAATATTTTTTTGAAAAAATCCCTAAGCCCCGGGGTCACAATTTCAGAAAAAATCTGACTTTCGGGAATTCACTCAAAAATGGTGCCCAACGGTTGCCAATGCTCCCCTGAAAGGTTTGGCCGTCGAAACAGAAGGCTTTTTATCACAGGACAAGAAACCAGCCCTCGATAACTTAACCGGCAGAATTTTTTTTTTTGAAAAAATCCCTAAGCCCCGGGGTCACAATTTCAGAAAAAATCTGACTTTCGGGAATTCACTCAAAAATGGTGCCCAACGGTTGCAAATGCTCCCCTGAAAGGTTTGGCGGTCGAAACAGAAGGCTTTTTATCACAGGGCAAAAAGCAGACCTCGAGAACTTAGACGGCAGAAAAATATTTTTTTGAAAAAATCCCTAAGCCCCGGGGTCACAAATTCAGAAAAAATCTGACTTTCGGGAATTCACTCAAAAATGGTGCCCAACGGTTGCCAATGCTCCCCTGAAAGGTTTGGCCGTCGAAACAGAAGGCTTTTTATCACAGGACAAGAAATCAGCCCTCGACAACTTAACCGGCAGAATTTTTTTTTTTGAAAAAATCCCTAAGCCCCGGGGTCACAATTTCAGAAAAAATCTGACTTTCGGGAATTCACTCAAAAATGGTGCCCAACGGTTGCCAATGCTCCCCTGAAAGGTTTGGCGGTCAAAACAGAAGGCTTTTTATCACAGGACAAGAAATCAGCCCTCGATAACTTAAACGGCAGAAATTTTTTTTTTGAAAAAATCCCTAAGCCCCGGGGTCACAATTTCAGAAAAAATCTGACTTTCGGGAATTCACTCAAAAATGGTGCCCAACGGTTGCAAATGCTCCCCTGAAAGGTTTGGCCGTCGAAACAGAAGGCTTTTTATCACAGGACAAGAAATCAGCCCTCGACAACTTAAACGGCAGAATTTTTTTTTTTGAAAAAATCCCTAAGCCACGGGGTCACAATTTCATAAAAAATCTGACTTTCGGGAATTCACTCAAAAATGGTGCCCAACGGTTGCCAATGCTCCCCTGAAAGGTTTGGCCGTCGAAACAGAAGGCTTTTTATCACAGGACAATAAATCAGCCCTCGACAACTTAACCGGCAGATTTTTTTTTTAAAAAAAATCCCTAAGCCCCGGGGTCACAATTTCAGAAAAAATTTGACTTTCGGGAATTCACTCAAAAATGGTGCCCAACGGTTGCCAATGCTCCCCTGAAAGGTTTGGCGGTCGAAACAGAAGGCTTTTTATCACAGGACAAGAAATCAGCCCTCGATAACTTAAACGGCAGAAATTTTTTTTTTTTGAAAAAATCCCTAAGCCCCGGGGTCACAATTTCAGAAAAAATCTGACTTCACGGGAATTCACTCAAAAATGGTGCCCAAAGGTTGCAAATGCCCCCCTGAAAGGTTTGGCCGTCGAAACAGAAGGCTTTTTATCACAGGACAAGAAATCAGCCCTTGACAACTTAACCGGCAGAAATTTTTTTTTTTTGAAAAAATCCCTAACCCCCGGGGTCACAATTTCAGAAAATATCTGACTTTCGGGAATTCACTCAAAAATGGTGCCCAACGGTTGCAAATGCTCCCTTGAAAGGTTTGGCCGTCGAAACAGAAGGCTTTTTATCACAGGACAAGAAATCAGCCCTCGACAACTTAACCGGCAGAAATTTTTTTTTTGAAAAAATCCCTAAGCCCCGGGGTCACAATTTCAGAAAAAATCTGACTTCACGGGAATTCACTCAAAAATGGTGCCCAATGGTTGCAAATGCTCCCCTGAAAGGTTTGGCCGTCGAAACAGAAGGCTTTTTATCACAGGACAAGAAATCAGCCCTCGACAACTTAACCGGCAGAATTTTTTTTTTTAAAAAAATCCCTAAGCCCCGGGGTCACAATTTCAGAAAAAAACTGACTTTCGGGAATTCACTCAAAAATGGTGCCCAACGGTTGCAAATGCTCCCCTGAAAGGTTTGGCGGTCGAAACAGAAGGCTTTTTATCACAGGGCAAGAAATCAGCCCTCGACAACTTAACCGGCAGAAAATTTTTTTTTGAAAAAATTCCTAAGCCCCGGGGTCACAATTTCAGAAAAAATCTGACTTTTGGGAATTCACTCAAAAATGGTGCCCAACGGTTGCAAATGCTCCCCTGAAAGGTTTGGCCGTCGAAACAGAAGGCTTTTTACCACAGGACAAGAAATCAGCCCTCAATAACTTAACCGGCAGAAATTTTTTTTTTGAAAAAATCCCTAAGCCCCGGGGTCACAATTTCAGAAAAAATCTGACTTTCGGGAATTCACTCAAAAATGGTGCCCAACGGTTGCAAATGCTCCCCTGAAAGGTTTGGCCGTCGAAACAGAAGGCTTTTTATCACAGGACAAGAAATCAGCCCTCGACAACTTAACCGGCAGAAAATTTTTTTTTGAAAAAATCCCTAAGCCCCGGGGTCACAATTTCAGAAAAAATCTGACTTTCGGGAATTCACTCAAAAATGGTGCCCAACGGTTGCAAATGCTCCCCTGAAAGGTTTGGCGGTCGAAACAGAAGGCTTTTTATCACAGGGCAAGAAATCAGACCTCGAGAACTTAGCCGGCAGAAAAATATTTTTTTGAAAAAATCCCTAAGCCCCGGGGTCACAATTTCAGAAAAAATCTGACTTTCGGGAATTCACTCAAAAATGGTGCCCAACGGTTGCCAATGCTCCCCTGAAAGGTTTGGCCGTCGAAACAGAAGGCTTTTTATCACAGGACAAGAAATCAGCCCTCGATAACTTAACCGGCAGAAATTTTTTTTTTTGAAAAAATCCCAAACCCCCGGGGTCACAATTTCAGAAAAAATCTGACTTCACGGGAATTCACTCAAAAATGGTGCCCAACGGTTGCAAATGCTCCCCTGAAAGGTTTGGCCGTCGAAACAGAAGGCTTTTTATCACAGGACAAGAAATCAGCCCTCGACAACTTAACCGGCCAATTTTTTTTTTTTGAAGAAATCCCTAAGCCCCGTGGTCACAATTTCAGAAAAAATCTGACTTTCGGGAATTCACTCAAAAATGGTGCCCAACGGTTGCAAATGCTCCCCTGAAAGGTTTGGCCGTCGAAACAGAAGGCTTTTTATCACAGGACAAGAAATCAGCCCTCGACAACTTAACCGGCAGAAAATTTTTTTTTGAAAAAATCCCTAAGCCCCGGGGTCACAATTTCAGAAAAAATCTGACTTTCGGGAATTCACTCAAAAATGGTGCCCAACGGTTGCAAATGCTCCCCTGAAAGGTTTGGCGGTCGAAACAGAAGGCTTTTTATCACAGGGCAAGAAATCAGCCCTCGATAACTTAACCGGCAGAAATTTTTTTTTTTGAAAAAATCCCAAACCCCCGGGGTCACAATTTCAGAAAAAATCTGACTTCACGGGAATTCACTCAAAAATGGTGCCCAACGGTTGCAAATGCTCCCCTGAAAGGTTTGGCCGCCGAAACAGAAGGCTTTTTATCACAGGACAAGAAATCAGCCCTCGACAACTTAACCGGCCAATTTTTTTTTTTTGAAGAAATCCCTAAGCCCCGTGGTCACAATTTCAGAAAAAATCTGACTTTCGGGAATTCACTCAAAAATGGTGCCCAACGGTTGCAAATGCTCCCCTGAAAGGTTTGGCGGTCGAAACAGAAGGCTTTTTATCACAGGAAGAGAAATCAGCCCTCGATAACTTAACCGGTAGAAAATTTTTTTTTGAAAAAATCCCTAAGCCCCGGGGTCACAATTTCAGAAAAAATCTGACTTTCGGGAATTCACTCAAAAATGGTGCCCAACGGTTGCAAATGCTCCCCTGAAAGGTTTGGCGGTCGAAACAGAAGGCTTTTTATCACAGGGCAAGAAATCAGACCTCGAGAACTTAGCAGGCAGAAAAATATTTTTTTGAAAAAATCCCTAAGCCCCGGGGTCACAATTTCAGAAAAAATCTGTCTTCACGGGAATTCACTCAAAAATGGTGCCCAACGGTTGCAAATGCCCCCCTGAAAGGTTTGGCCGTCGAAACAGAAGGCTTTTTATCACAGGACAAGAAATCAGCCCTCGACAACTTAACCGGCAGAAATTTTTTTTTTTGAAAAAATCCCTAACCCCCGGGGTCACAATTTCAGAAAATATCTGACTTTCGGGAATTCACTCAAAAATGGTGCCCAACGGTTGCAAATGCTCCCCTGAAAGGTTTGGCCGTCGAAACAGAAGGCTTTTTATCAGAGGACAATAAATCAGCCCTCGACAACTTAACCGGCAGAATTTTTTTTTAAAAAAAATCCCTAAGCCCCGGGGTCACAATTTCAGAAAAAATCTGACTTTCGGGAATTCACTCAAAAATGGTGCCCAACGGTTGCAAATGCTCCCCTGAAAGGTTTGGCCGTCGAAACAGAAGGCTTTTTATCACAGGACAAGAAATCAGGCCTCGACAACTTAATCGGCAGAATTTTTTTTTTAAAAAAAATCCCTAAGCCCCGGGGTCACAATTTCAGAAAAAATCTGACTTTCGGGAATTCACTCAAAAATGGTGCCCAACGGTTGCAAATGCTCCCCTGAAAGGTTTGGCCGTCGAAACAGAAAGCTTTTTATCACAGGACAAGAAATCAGCCCTCGACAACTTAACCGGCAGAATTATTTTTTTTGAAAAAATCCCTAAGCCCCGGGGTCACAATTTCATAAAAAATCTGACTTTCGGGAATTCACTCAAAAATGGTGCCCAACGGTTGCCAATGCTCCCCTGAAAGGTTTGGCCGTCGAAACAGAAGGCTTTTTATCACAGGACAAGAAATCAGCCCTCGACAACTTAACCGGCAGAATTTTTTTTTTTGAAAAAATCCCTAAGCCCCGGGGTCACAATTTCAGAAAAAATCTGACTTTTGGGAATTCACTCAAAAATGGTGCCCAACGGTTGCAAATGCTCCCCTGAAAGGTTTGGCGGTCGAAACAGAAGGCTTTTTATCACAGGACAAGAAATGAGCCCTCGATAACTTAACCGGCAGAAAATTTTTTTTTGAAAAAATCCCTAAGCCCCGGGGTCACAATTTCAGAAAAAATCTGACTTTCGGGAATTCACTCAAAAATGGTGCCCAACGGTTGCAAATGCTCCCCTGAAAGGTTTGGCGGTCGAAACAGAAGGCTTTTTATCACAGGGCAAGAAATCAGACCTCGAGAACTTAGCCGGCAGAAAAATATTTTTTTGAAAAAATCCCAAACCCCCGGGGTCACAATTTCAGAAAAAATCTGACTTCACGGGAATTCACTCAAAAATGGTGCCCAACGGTTGCAAATGCTCCCCTGAAAGGTTTGGCCGTCGAAACAGAAGGCTTTTTATCACAGGACAAGAAATCAGCCCTCGACAACTTAACCGGCAGAATTTTTTTTTTTGAAGAAATCCCTAAGCCCCGGGGTCACAATTTCAGAAAAAATCTGACTTTCGGGAATTCACTCAAAAATGGTGCCCAACGGTTGCAAATGCTCCCCTGAAAGGTTTGGCGGTCGAAACAGAAGGCTTTTTATCACAGGACAAGAAATCAGCCCTCGACAACTTAACCGGCAGAATTATTTTTTTTGAAAAAATCCCTATGCCCCGGGGTCACAATTTCAGAAAAAATCTAACTTTCGGGAATTCACTCAAAAATGGTGCCCAACGGTTGCAAATGCTCCCCTGAAAGGTTTGGCCGTCGAAACAGAAAGCTTTTTATCACAGGACAAGAAATCAGCCCTCGACAACTTAACCGGCAGAATTATTTTTTTTGAAAAAATCCCTAAGCCCCGGGGTCACAATTTCATAAAAAATCTGACTTTCGGGAATTCACTCAAAAATGGTGCCCAACGGTTGCCAATGCTCCCCTGAAAGGTTTGGCCGTCGAAACAGAAGGCTTTTTATCACAGGACAAGAAATCAGCCCTCGACAACTTAACCGGCAGAATTTTTTTTTTTGAAAAAATCCCTAAGCCCCGGGGTCACAATTTCAGAAAAAATCTGACTTTTGGGAATTCACTCAAAAATGGTGCCCAACGGTTGCAAATGCTCCCCTGAAAGGTTTGGCGGTCGAAACAGAAGGCTTTTTATCACAGGACAAGAAATGAGCCCTCGATAACTTAACCGGCAGAAAATTTTTTTTTGAAAAAATCCCTAAGCCCCGGGGTCACAATTTCAGAAAAAATCTGACTTTCGGGAATTCACTCAAAAATGGTGCCCAACGGTTGCAAATGCTCCCCTGAAAGGTTTGGCGGTCGAAACAGAAGGCTTTTTATCACAGGGCAAGAAATCAGACCTCGAGAACTTAGCCGGCAGAAAAATATTTTTTTGAAAAAATCCCAAACCCCCGGGGTCACAATTTCAGAAAAAATCTGACTTCACGGGAATTCACTCAAAAATGGTGCCCAACGGTTGCAAATGCTCCCCTGAAAGGTTTGGCCGTCGAAACAGAAGGCTTTTTATCACAGGACAAGAAATCAGCCCTCGACAACTTAACCGGCAGAATTTTTTTTTTTGAAGAAATCCCTAAGCCCCGGGGTCACAATTTCAGAAAAAATCTGACTTTCGGGAATTCACTCAAAAATGGTGCCCAACGGTTGCAAATGCTCCCCTGAAAGGTTTGGCGGTCGAAACAGAAGGCTTTTTATCACAGGAAGAGAAACCAGCCCTCGATAACTTAACCGGCAGAAAATTTTTTTTTGAAAAAATCCCTAAGCCCCGGGGTCACAATTTCAGAAAAAATCTGACTTTCGGGAATTCACTCAAAAATGGTGCCCAACGGTTGCAAATGCTCCCCTGAAAGGTTTGGCGGTCGAAACAGAAGGCTTTTTATCACAGGGCAAGAAATCAGACCTCGAGAACTTGGCCGGCAGAAAAATATTTTTTTGAAAAAATCCCTAAGCCCCGGGGTCACAATTTCAGAAAAAATCTGACTTTCGGGAATTCACTCAAAAATGGTGCCCAACGGTTGCCAATGCTCCCCTGAAAGGTTTGGCCGTCGAAACAGAAGGCTTTTTATCACAGGACAAGAAATCAGCCCTCGATAACTTAACCGGCAGAAATTTTTTTTTTTGAAAAAATCCCAAACCCCCGGGGTCACAATTTCAGAAAAAATCTGACTTTCGGGAATTCACTCAAAAATGGTGCCCAACGGTTGCAAATGCTCCCCTGAAAGGTTTGGCCGTCGAAACAGAAGGCTTTTTATCACAGGACAAGAAATCAGGCCTCGACAACTTAATCGGCAGAATTTTTTTTAAAAAAAAAATCCCTAAGCACCGGGGTCACAATTTCATAAAAAATCTGACTTTCGGGAATTCACTCAAAAATGGTGCCCAACGGTTGCAAATGCTCCCCTGAAAGGTTTGGCCGTCGAAACAGAAAGCTTTTTATCACAGGACAAGAAATCAGCCCTCGACAACTTAACCGGCAGAATTATTTTTTTTGAAAAAATCCCTAAGCCCCGGGGTCACAATTTCAGAAAAAATCTGACTTTCGGGAATTCACTCAAAAATGGTGCCCAACGGTTGCCAATGCTCCCCTGAAAGGTTTGGCCGTCGAAACAGAAGGCTTTTTATCACAGGACAAGAAATCAGCCCTCGACAACTTAACCGGCAGAATTTTTTTTTTTGAAAAAATCCCTAAGCCCCGGGGTCACAATTTCAGAAAAAATCTGACTTTCGGGAATTCACTCAAAAATGGTGCCCAACGGTTGCAAATGCTCCCCTGAAAGGTTTGGCGGTCGAAACAGAAGGCTTTTTATCACAGGACAAGAAATCAGCCCTCGATAACTTAACCGGCAGAAAATTTTTTTTTGAAAAAATCCCTAAGCCCCGGGGTCACAATTTCAGAAAAAATCTGACTTTCGGGAATTCACTCAAAAATGGTGCCCAACGGTTGCAAATGCTCCCCTGAAAGGTTTGGCGGTCGAAACAGAAGGCTTTTTATCACAGGGCAAGAAATCAGACCTCGAGAACTTAGCCGGCAGAAAAATATTTTTTTGAAAAAATCCCTAAGCCCCGGGGTCACAATTTCAGAAAAAATCTGACTTTCGGGAATTCACTCAAAAATGGTGCCCAACGGTTGCCAATGCTCCCCTGAAAGGTTTGGCCGTCGAAACAGAAGGCTTTTTATCACAGGACAAGAAATCAGCCCTCGATAACTTAACCGGCAGAAATTTTTTTTTTTGAAAAAATCCCAAACCCCCGGGGTCACAATTTCAGAAAAAATCTGACTTCACGGGAATTCACTCAAAAATGGTGCCCAACGGTTGCAAATGCTCCCCTGAAAGGTTTGGCCGCCGAAACAGAAGGCTTTTTATCACAGGACAAGAAATCAGCCCTCGACAACTTAACCGGCCAATTTTTTTTTTTTGAAGAAATCCCTAAGCCCCGTGGTCACAATTTCAGAAAAAATCTGACTTTCGGGAATTCACTCAAAAATGGTGCCCAACGGTTGCAAATGCTCCCCTGAAAGGTTTGGCCGTCGAAACAGAAGGCTTTTTATCACAGGACAAGAAATCAGCCTTCGACAACTTAACCGGCAGAAATTTTTTTTTTTGAAAAAATCCCAAACCCCCGGGGTCACAATTTCAGAAAAAATCTGACTTTCGGGAATTCACTCAACAATGTTGCCCAACGGTTGCAAATGCTCCCCTGAAAGGTTTGGCCATCGAAACAGAAGGCTTTTTATCACAGGACAAGAAATCAGCCCTCGACAACTTAACCGGCAGAAATTTTTTTTTTGAAAAAATCCCTAAGCCCCGGGGTCACAATTTCAGAAAATATCTGACTTTCGGGAATTCACTCAAAAATGGTGCCCAACGGTTGCAAATGCTCCCCTGAAAGGTTTGGCCATCGAAACAGAAGGCTTTTTATCACAGGACAAGAAATCAGCCCTCGACAACTTAACCGGCAGAAATTTTTTTTTTGAAAAAATCCCTAAGCCCCGGGGTCACAATTTCAGAAAATATCTGACTTTCGGGAATTCACTCAAAAATGGTGCCCAACGGTTGCAAATGCTCCCCTGAAAGGTTTGGCCATCGAAACAGAAGGCTTTTTATCACAGGACAAGAAATCAGCCCTCGACAACTTAACTGGCAGAAATTTTTTTTTTGAAAAAATCCCTAAGCCCCGGGGTCACAATTTCATAAAAAATCTGACTTTCGGGAATTCACTCAAAAATGGTGCCCAACGGTTGCAAATGCTCCCCTGAAAGGTTTGGCCGTCGAAACAGAAGGCTTTTTATCACAGGACAAGAAATCAGGCCTCGACAACTTAACCGGCAGAATTTTTTTTTAAAAAAAATCCCTAAGCCCCGGGGTCACAATTTCAGAAAAAATCTGACTTTCGGGAATTCACTCAAAAATGGTGCCCAACGGTTGCAAATGCTCCCCTGAAAGGTTTGGCCGTCGAAACAGAAGGCTTTTTATCACAGGACAAGAAATCAGCCCTCGATAGCTTAACCGGCAGAATATTTTTTTTTGAAAAAATCCCTAAGCCCCGGGGTCACAATTTCATATAAAATCTGACTTTCAGGAATTCACTCAAAAATGGTGCCCAACGGTTGCAAATGCTCCCCTGAAAGGTTTGGCCGTCGAAACAGAAGGCTTTTTATCACAGGACAAGAAATCAGCCCTCGACAACTTAACCGGGAGAATTTTTTTTTTTGAAAAAATCCCTAAGCCCCGGGGTCACAATTTCAGAAAAAATCTGACTTTCGGGAATTCACTCAAAAATGGTGCCCAACGGTTGCAAATGCTCCCCTGAAAGGTTTGGCGGTCGAAACAGAAGGCTTTTTATCACAGGACAAGAAATCAGCCCTCGATAGCTTAACCGGCAGAATATTTTTTTTTGAAAAAATCCCTAAGCCCCGGGGTCACAATTTCAGAAAAAATCTGACTTTCGGGAATTCACTCAAAAATGGTGCCCAACGGTTGCAAATGCTCCCCTGAAAGGTTTGGCCGTCGAAACAGAAGGCTTTTTATCACAGGAGAAGAAATCAGCCCTCGACAACTTAACCGGCAGAATTTTTTTTTTTGAAAAAATCCCTAAGCCCCGGGGTCACAATTTCAGAAAAAATCTGACTTTCGGGAATTCACTCAAAAATGGTGCCCAACGGTTGCAAATGCTCCCCTGAAAGGTTTGGCCGTCGAAACAGAAGGCTTTTTATCACAGGACAAGAAATCAGCCCTCGACAACTTAACCGGCAGAAATTTTTTTTTTGAAAAAATCCCTAAGCCCCGGGGTCACAATTTCAGAAAAAATCTGACTTTCGGGAATTCACTCAAAAATGGTGCCCAACGGTTGCCAATGCTCCCCTGAAAGGTTTGGCCGTCGAAACAGAAGGCTTTTTATCACAGGACAAGAAATCAGCCCTCGATAACTTAACCGACAGAAATTTTTTTTAAAAAAAAAATCCCTAAGCCCCAGGGTCACAATTTCAGAAAAAATCTGACTTCACGGGAATTCACTCAAAAATGGTGCCCAACGGTTGCAAATGCTCCCCTGAAAGGTTTGGCGGTCGAAACAGAAGGCTTTTTATCAAAGGACAAGAAATCAGCCCTCGACAACTTAACCGGCAGAATTATTTTTTTTGAAAAAATCCCTATGCCCCGGGGTCACAATTTCAGAAAAAATCTAACTTTCGGGAATTCACTCAAAAATGGTGCCCAACGGTTGCAAATGCTCCCCTGAAAGGTTTGGCCGTCGAAACAGAAGGCTTTTTATCACAGGACAAGAAATCAGCCCTCGACAACTTAACCGGCAGAAATTTTTTTTTTGAAAAAATCCCTAAGCCCCGGGGTCACAATTTCATAAAAAATCTGACTTTCGGGAATTCACTCAAAAATGGTGCCCAACGGTTGCCAATGCTCCACTGAAAGGTTTGGCCGTCGAAACAGAAGGCTTTTTATCACAGGACAATAAATCAGCCCTCGACAACTTAACCGCCAGATTTTTTTTTTAAAAAAAATCCCTAAGCCCCAGGGTCACAATTTCAGAAAAAATCTGACTTTCGGGAATTCACTCAAAAATGGTGCCCAAAGGTTGCAAATGCTCCCCTGAAAGGTTTGGCCATCGAAACAGAAGGCTTTTTATCACAGGACAAGAAATCAGCCCTCGACAACTTAACCGGCAGAAATTTTTTTTTTGAAAAAATCCCTAAGCCCCGGGGTCACAATTTCATAAAAAATCTGACTTTCGGGAATTCACTCAAAAATGGTGCCCAACGGTTGCAAATGCTCCCCTGAAAGGTTTGGCCGTCGATACAGAAGGCTTTTTATCACAGGACAAGAAATCAGGCCTCGACAACTTAACCGGCAGAATTTTTTTTAAAAAAAAATCCCTAAGCCCCGGGGTCACAATTTCAGAAAAAATCTGACTTTCGGGAATTCACTCAAAAATGGTGCCCAACGGTTGCAAATGCTCCCCTGAAAGGTTTGGCCGTCGAAACAGAAGGCTTTTTATCACAGGACAAGAAATCAGCCCTCGATAGCTTAACCGGCAGAATTTTTTTTTTTTGAAAAAATCCCTAAGCCCCGGGGTCACAATTTCATAAAAAATCTGACTTTCAAGAATTCACTCAAAAATGGTGCCCAACGGTTGCAAATGCTCCCCTGAAAGGTTTGGCCGTCGAAACAGAAGGCTTTTTATCACAGGACAAGAAATCAGCCCTCGACAACTTAACCGGCAGAATTTTTTTTTTTGAAAAAATCCCTAAGCCCCGGGGTCACAATTTCAGAAAAAATCTGACTTTCGGGAATTCACTCAAAAATGGTGCCCAACGGTTGCAAATGCTCCCCTGAAAGATTTGGCCGTCGAAACAGAAGGCTTTTTATCACAGGACAAGAAATCAGGCCTCGACAACTTAACCGGCAGAATTTTTTTTTAAAAAAAATCCCTAAGCCCCGGGGTCACAATTTCAGAAAAAATCTGACTTTCGGGAATTCACTCAAAAATGGTGCCCAACGGTTGCAAATGCTCCCCTGAAAGGTTTGGCCGTCGAAACAGAAGGCTTTTTATCACAGGACAAGAAATCAGCCCTCGATAGCTTAACCGGCAGAATATTTTTTTTTGAAAAAATCCCTAAGCCCCGGGGTCACAATTTCATATAAAATCTGACTTTCAGGAATTCACTCAAAAATGGTGCCCAATGGTTGCAAATGCTCCCCTGAAAGGTTTGGCCGTCGAAACAGAAGGCTTTTTATCACAGGACAAGAAATCAGCCCTCGACAACTTAACCGGGAGAATTTTTTTTTTTGAAAAAATCCCTAAGCCCCGGGGTCACAATTTCAGACAAAATCTGACTTTCGGGAATTCACTCAAAAATGGTGCCCAACGGTTGCAAATGCTCCCCTGAAAGGTTTGGCCGTCGAAACAGAAGGCTTTTTATCACAGGACAAGAAATCAGCCCTCGACAACTTAACCGGCAGAATTTTTTTTTTTGAAAAAATCCCTAAGCCCCGGGGTCACAATTTCAGAAAAAATCTGACTTTCGGGAATTCACTCAAAAATGGTGCCCAACGGTTGCAAATGCTCCCCTGAAAGATTTGGCCGTCGAAACAGAAGGCTTTTTATCACAGGACAAGAAATCAGGCCTCGACAACTTAACCGGCAGAATTTTTTTTTTGAAAAAATCCCTAAGCCCCGGGGTCACAATTTCAGAAAAAATCTGACTTTCGGGAATTCACTCAAAAATGGTGCCCAACGGTTGCAAATGCTCCCCTGAAAGGTTTGGCCGTCGAAACAGAAGGCTTTTTATCACAGGACAAGAAATCAGCCCTCGATAGCTTAACCGGCAGAATTTTTTTTTTTGAAAAAATCCCTAAGCCCCGGGGTCACAATTTCATATAAAATCTGACTTTCAGGAATTCACTCAAAAATGGTGCCCAACGGTTGCAAATGCTCCCCTGAAAGGTTTGGCCGTCGAAACAGAAGGCTTTTTATCACAGGACAAGAAATCAGCCCTCGACAACTTAACCGGGAGAATTTTTTTTTTTTGAAAAAATCCCTAAGCCCCGGGGTCACAATTTCATAAAAAATCTGACTTTCGGGAATTCACTCAAAAATGGTGCCCAACGGTTGCAAATGCTCCCCTGAAAGGTTTGGCCATCGAAACAGAAGGCTTTTTATCACAGGACAAGAAATCAGCCCTCGACAACTTAACCGGCAGAATTATTTTTTTTGAAAAAATCCCTAAGCCCCGGGGTCACAATTTCAGAAAAAATCTGACTTTCGGGAATTGACTCAAAAATGGTGCCCAACGGTTGCCAATGCTCCCCTGAAAGGTTTGGCGGTCGAAACAGAAGGCTTTTTATCACAGGACAAGAAATCAGCCCTCGACAACTTAACCGGCAGAAATTTTTTTTTTTGAAAAAATCCCTAAGCCCCGGGGTCACAATTTCAGAAAAAATCTGACTTTCGGGAATTCACTCAAAAATGGTGCCCAACGGTTGCAAATGCTCCCCTGAAAGGTTTGGCCGTCGAAACAGAAGGCTTTTTATCATAGGACAAGAAATCAGCCCTCGACAACTTAACCGGCAGAATTTTTTTTTTTTGAAAAAATCCCTAAGCCCCGGGGTCACAATTTCAGAAAAAATCTGACTTTCGGGAATTCACTCAAAAATGGTGCCCAACGGTTGCAAATGCTCCCCTGAAAGGTTTGGCCGTCGAAACAGAAGGCTTTTTATCACAGGACAAGAAATCAGCCCTCGACAACTTAACCGGCAGAAATTTTTTTTTTGAAAAAATCCCTAAGCCCCGGGGTCACAATTTCAGAAAAAATCTGACTTTCGGGAATTCACTCAAAAATGGTGCCCAACGGTTGCCAATGCTCCCCTGAAAGGTTTGGCCGTCGAAACAGAAGGCTTTTTATCACAGGACAAGAAATCAGCCCTCGATAACTTAACCGACAGAAATTTTTTTTTTTGAAAAAATCCCTAAGCCCCGGGGTTACAATTTCAGAAAAAATCTGACTTCACGGGAATTCACTCAAAAATGGTGCCCAACGGTTGCCAATGCTCCCCTGAAAGGTTTGGCCGTCGAAACAGAAGGCTTTTTATCACAGGACAAGAAATCAGCCCTCGACAACTTAACCGGCAGAATTATTTTTTTTGAAAAAATCCCTATGCCCCGGGGTCACAATTTCAGAAAAAATCTAACTTTCGGGAATTCACTCAAAAATGGTGCCCAACGGTTGCAAATGCTCCCCTGAAAGGTTTGGCCGTCGAAACAGAAGGCTTTTTATCACAGGACAAGAAATCAGCCCTCGACAACTTAACCGGCAGAATTTTTTTTTTGAAAAAATCCCTAAGCCCCGGGGTCACAATTTCATAAAAAATCTGACTTTCGGGAATTCACTCAAAAATGGTGCCCAACGGTTGCAAATGCTCCCCTGAAAGGTTTGGCAGTCGAAACAGAAGGCTTTTTATCACAGGACAAGAAATCAGCCCTCGACAACTTAACCGGGAGAATTTTTTTTTTTGAAAAAATCCCTAAGCCCCGGGGTCACAATTTCATAAAAAATCTGACTTTCGGGAATTCACTCAAAAATGGTGCCCAACGGTTGCAAATGCTCCCCTGAAAGGTTGGCCGTCGAAACAGAAGGCTTTTCATCACAGGACAAGAAATCAGCCCTCGACAACTTAACCGGCAGAATTATTTTTTTTGAAAAAATCCCTAAGCCCCGGGGTCACAATTTCAGAAAAAATCTGACTTTCGGGAATTCACTCAAAAATGGTGCCCAACGGTTGCCAATGCTCCCCTGAAAGGTTTGGCCGTCGAAACAGAAGGCTTTTTATCACAGGACAAGAAATCAGCCCTCGACAACTTAACCGGCAGAATTTTTTTTTTTGAAAAAATCCCTAAGCCCCGGGGTCACAATTTCAGAAAAAATCTGACTTTCGGGAATTCACTCAAAAATGGTGCCCAACGGTTGCAAATGCTCCCCTGAAAGGTTTGGCCGTCGAAACAGAAGGCTTTTTATCACAGGACAAGAAATCAGCCCTCGACAACTTAACCGGCAGAAATTTTTTTTTTGAAAAAATCCCTAAGCCACGGGGTCACAATTTCAGAAAAAATCTGACTTTCGGGAATTCACTCAAAAATGGTGCCCAACGGTTGCAAATGCTCCCCTGAAAGGTTTGGCGGTCGAAACAGAAGGCTTTTTATCACAGGACAAGAAATCAGCCCTCGACAACTTACCCGGCAGAATTTTTTTTTTTGAAAAAATCCCTAAGCCCCGGGGTCACAATTTCATAAAAAATCTGACTTTCGGGAATTCACTCAAAAATGGTGCCCAACGGTTGCCAATGCTCCCCTGAAAGGTTTGGCCGTCGAAACAGAAGGCTTTTTATCACAGGACAAGAAATCAGGCCTCGACAACTTAACCGGCAGAATTTTTTTTTTAAAAAAAATCCCTAAGCCCCGGGGTCACAATTTCAGAAAAAATCTGACTTTCGGGAATTCACTCAAAAATGGTGCCCAACGGTTGCAAATGCTCCCCTGAAAGGTTTGGCCGTCGAAACAGAAGGCTTTTTATCACAGGACAAGAAATCAGCCCTCGATAGCTTACCCGGCAGAATTTTTTTTTTTGAAAAAATCCCTAAGCCCCGGGGTCACAATTTCATAAAAAATCTGACTTTCGGGAATTCACTCAAAAATGGTGCCCAACGGTTGCCAATGCTCCCCTGAAAGGTTTGGCCGTCGAAACAGAAGGCTTTTTATCACAGGACAAGAAATCAGCCCTCGACAACTTAACCGGCAGAAATTTTTTTTTTGAAAAAATCCCTAAGCCCCGGGGTCACAATTTCAGAAAAAATCTGACTTTCGGGAATTCACTCAAAAATGGTGCCCAACGGTTGCCAATGCTCCCCTGAAAGGTTTGGCCATCGAAACAGAAGGCTTTTTATCACAGGACAAGAAATCAGCCCTCGACAACTTAACCGGCAGAAATTTTTTTTTTGAAAAAATCCCTAAGCCCCGGGGTCACAATTTCATAAAAAATCTGACTTTCGGGAATTCACTCAAAAATGGTGCCCAACGGTTGCAAATGCTCCACTTAAAGGTTTGGCCGTCGAAACAGAAGGCTTTTTATCACAGGACAAGAAATCAGGCCTCGACAACTTAACCGGCAGAATTTTTTTTTAAAAAAAAATCCCTAAGCCCCGGGGTCACAATTTCATAAAAAATCTGACTTTCGGGAATTCACTCAAAAATGGTGCCCAGCGGTTGCAAATGCTCCCCTGAAAGGTTTGGCCGTCGAAACAGAAGGCTTTTTATCACAGGACAAGAAATCAGCCCTCGATAACTTAAACGGCAGAAATTTTTTTTTTGAAAAAATCCCTAAGCCCCGGGGTCACAATTTCATAAAAAATCTGACTTCACGGGAATTCACTCAAAAATGGTGCCCAACGGTTGCAAATGCTCCCCTGAAAGGTTTGGCCGTCGAAACAGAAGGCTTTTTATCACAGGACAAGAAATCAGCCCTCGACAACTTAACCGGCAGAATTTTTTTTTTTGAAAAAATCCCTAAGCCCCGGGGTCACAATTTCAGAAAATATCTGACTTTCGGGAATTCACTCAAAAATGGTGCCCAACGGTTGCAAATGCTCCCCTGAAAGGTTTGGCCATCGAAACAGAAGGCTTTTTATCACAGGACAAGAAATCAGCCCTCGACAACTTAACCGGCAGAAATTTTTTTTTTGAAAAAATCCCTAAGCCCCGGGGTCACAATTTCATAAAAAATCTGACTTTCGGGAATTCACTCAAAAATGGTGCCCAACGGTTGCAAATGCTCCCCTGAAAGGTTTGGCCGTCGAAACAGAAGGCTTTTTATCACAGGACAAGAAATCAGGCCTCGACAACTTAACCGGCAGAATTTTTTTTTTTAAAAAAATCCCTAAGCCCCGGGGTCACAATTTCAGAAAAAATCTGACTTTCGGGAATTCACTCAAAAATGGTGCCCAACGGTTGCAAATGCTCCCCTGAAAGGTTTGGCCATCGAAACAGAAGGCTTTTTATCACAGGACAAGAAATCAGCCCTCGATAGCTTAACCGGCAGAATTTTTTTTTTTGAAAAAATCCCTAAGCCCCGGGGTCACAATTTCAGAAAAAATCTGACTTTCGGGAATTCACTCAAAAATGGTGCCCAACGGTTGCAAATGCTCCCCTGAAAGGTTGGCCGTCGAAACAGAAGGGTTTTCAACACAGGACAAGAAATCAGCCCTCGACAACTTAACCGGCAGAATTTTTTTTTTTGAAAAAATCCCTAAGCCCCGGGGTCACAATTTCAGAAAAAATCTGACTTTCGGGAATTCACTCAAAAATGGTGCCCAACGGTTGCCAATGCTCCCCTGAAAGGTTTGGCCGTCGAAACAGAAGGCTTTTTATCACAGGACAAGAAATCAGCCCTCGACAACTTAACCGGCAGAATTTTTTTTTTTGAAAAAATCCCTAAGCCCCGGGGTCACAATTTCAGAAAAAATCTGACTTTCGGGAATTCACTCAAAAATGGTGCCCAACGGTTGCAAATGCTCCCCTGAAAGGTTTGGCCGTCGAAACAGAAGGCTTTTTATCACAGGACAAGAAATCAGCCCTCGACAACTTAACCGGCAGAAATTTTTTTTTTGAAAAAATCCCTAAGCCACGGGGTCACAATTTCAGAAAAAATCTGACTTTCGGGAATTCACTCAAAAATGGTGCCCAACGGTTGCAAATGCTCCCCTGAAAGGTTTGGCGGTCGAAACAGAAGGCTTTTTATCACAGGACAAGAAATCAGCCCTCGACAACTTAACCGGCAGAAATTTTTTTTTTGAAAAAATCCCTAAGCCCCGGGGTCACAATTTCAGAAAAAATCTGACTTTCGGGAATTCACTCAAAAATGGTGCCCAACGGTTGCCAATGCTCCCCTGAAAGGTTTGGCCGTCGAAACAGAAGGCTTTTTATCACAGGACAAGAAATCAGGCCTCGACAACTTAACCGGCAGAATTTTTTTTTTTAAAAAAAATCCCTAAGCCCCGGGGTCACAATTTCAGAAAAAATCTGACTTTCGGGAATTCACTCAAAAATGGTGCCCAACGGTTGCAAATGCTCCCCTGAAAGGTTTGGCCGTCGAAACAGAAGGCTTTTAATCACAGGACAAGAAATCAGCCCTCGATAGCTTACCCGGCAGAATTTTTTTTTTTGAAAAAATCCCTAAGCCCCGGGGTCACAATTTCATAAAAAATCTGACTTTCGGGAATTCACTCAAAAATGGTGCCCAACGGTTGCCAATGCTCCCCTGAAAGGTTTGGCCGTCGAAACAGAAGGCTTTTTATCACAGGACAAGAAATCAGGCCTCGACAACTTAACCGGCAGAATTTTTTTTTAAAAAAAAATCCCTAAGCCCCGGGGTCACAATTTCAGAAAAAATCTGACTTTCGGGAATTCACTCAAAAATGGTGCCCAACGGTTGCAAATGCTCCCCTGAAAGGTTTGGCCGTCGAAACAGAAGGCTTTTTATCACAGGACAAGAAATCAGCCCTCGATAGCTTACCCGGCAGAATTTTTTTTTTTGAAAAAATCCCTAAGCCCCGGGGTCACAATTTCATAAAAAATCTGACTTTCGGGAATTCACTCAAAAATGGTGCCCAACGGTTGCCAATGCTCCCCTGAAAGGTTTGGCCGTCGAAACAGAAGGCTTTTTATCACAGGACAAGAAATCAGCCCTCGACAACTTAACCGTCAGAAATTTTTTTTTTGAAAAAATCCCTAAGCCCCGGGGTCACAATTTCAGAAAAAATCTGACTTTCGGGAATTCACTCAAAAATGGTGCCCAACGGTTGCCAATGCTCCCCTGAAAGGTTTGGCCGTCGAAACAGAAGGCTTTTTATCACAGGACAAGAAATCAGCCCTCGATAACTTAAACGGCAGAAATTTTTTTTTTGAAAAAATCCCTAAGCCCCGGGGTCACAATTTCAGAAAAAATCTGACTTCACGGGAATTCACTCAAAAATGGTGCCCAACGGTTGCAAATGCTCCCCTGAAAGGTTTGGCCGTCGAAACAGAAGGCTTTTTATCACAGGACAAGAAATCAGGCCTCGACAACTTAACCGGCAGAATTTTTTTTAAAAAAAAAATCCCTAAGCCCCGGGGTCACAATTTCAGAAAAAATCTGACTTTCGGGAATTCACTCAAAAATGGTGCCCAACGGTTGCCAATGCTCCCCTGAAAGGTTTGGCCGTCGAAACAGAAGGCTTTTTATCACAGGACAAGAAATCAGCCCTCGACAACTTAACCGGCAGATTTTTTTTAAAAAAAAAATCCCTAAGCCCCGGGGTCACAATTTCAGAAAAAATCTGACTTTCGGGAATTCACTCAAAAATGGTGCCCAACGGTTGCCAATGCTCCCCTGAAAGGTTTGGCGGTCGAAACAGAAGGCTTTTTATCACAGGACAAGAAATCAGCCCTCGATAACTTAAACGGCAGAAATTTTTTTTTTGAAAAAATCCCTAAGCCCCGGGGTCACAATTTCAGAAAAAATCTGACTTCACGGGAATTCACTCAAAAATGGTGCCCAACGGTTGCAAATGCTCCCCTGAAAGGTTTGGCCGTCGAAACAGAAGGCTTTTTATCACAGGACAAGAAATCAGCCCTCGATAGCTTAACCGGCAGAATTTTTTTTTTTGAAAAAATCCCTAAGCCCCGGGGTCACAATTTCATAAAAAATCTGACTTTCGGGAATTCACTCAAAAATGGTGCCCAACGGTTGCAAATGCTCCCCTGAAAGGTTTGGCCGTCGAAACAGAAGGCTTTTTATCACAGGACAAGAAATCAGCCCTCGACAACTTAACCGGCAGAAATTTTTTTTTTGAAAAAATCCCTAAGCCCCGGGGTCACAATTTCAGAAAAAATCTGACTTTCGGGAATTCACTCAAAAATGGTGCCCAACGGTTGCCAATGCTCCCCTGAAAGGTTTGGCCGTCGAAACAGAAGGCTTTTTATCACAGGACAAGAAATCAGCCCTCGATAACTTAAACGGCAGAAATTTTTTTTTTGAAAAAATCCCTAAGCCCCGGGGTCACAATTTCAGAAAAAATCTGACTTCACGGGAATTCACTCAAAAATGGTGCCCAACGGTTGCAAATGCTCCCCTGAAAGGTTTGGCCGTCGAAACAGAAGGCTTTTTATCACAGGACAAGAAATCAGCCCTCGACAACTTAACCGGCAGAAATTTTTTTTTAAAAAAAATCCCTAAGCCCCGGGGTCACAATTTCAGAAACTATCTGACTTTCGGGAATTCACTCAAAAATGGTGCCCAGCGGTTGAAATGCTCCCCTGAAAGGTTTGGCCATCGAAACAGAAGGCTTTTTATCACAGGACAAGAAATCAGCCCTCGACAACTTAACCGGCAGAAATTTTTTTTTTGAAAAAATCCCTAAGCCCCGGGGTCACAATTTCATAAAAAATCTGACTTTCGGGAATTCACTCAAAAATGGTGCCCAACGGTTGCAAATGCTCCCCTTAAAGGTTTGGCCGTCGAAACAGAAGGCTTTTTATCACAGGACAAGCAATCAGGCCTCGACAACTTAACGGGCAGAATTTTTTTTTAAAAAAAAAATCCCTAAGCCCCGGGGTCACAATTTCATAAAAAATCTGACTTTCGGGAATTCACTCAAAAATGGTGCCCAACGGTTGCAAATGCTCCCCTGAAAGGTTTGGCCGTCGAAACAGAAGGCTTTTTATCACAGGACAAGAAATCAGCCCTCGATAGCTTAACTGGCAGAATTTTTTTTTTTGAAAAAATCCCTAAGCCCCGGGGTCACAATTTCATAAAAAATCTGACTTTCAGGTATTCACTCAAAAATGGTGCCCAACGGTTGCAAATGCTCCCCTGAAAGGTTTGGCAGTCGAAACAGAAGGCTTTTTATCACAGGACAAGAAATCAGCCCTCGACAACTTAACCGGCAGAAATTTTTTTTTTTGAAAAAATCCCTAAGCCCCGGGGTCACAATTTCAGAAAAAATCTGACTTTCGGGAATTCACTCAAAAATGGTGCCCAACGGTTGCAAATGCTCCCCTGAAAGGTTTGGCCGTCGAAACAGAAGACTTTTTATCACAGGACAAGAAATCAGCCCTCGATAACTTAAACGGCAGAAATTTTTTTTTTGAAAAAATCCCTAAGCCCCGGGGTCACAATTTCAGAAAAAATCTGACTTCACGGGAATTCACTCAAAAATGGTGCCCAACGGTTGCAAATGCTCCCCTGAAAGGTTTGGCCGTCGAAACAGAAGGCTTTTTATCACAGGACAAGAAATCAGCCCTCGACAACTTAACCGGCAGAAAATTTTTTTTTGAAAAAATCCCTAAGCCCCGGGGTCACAATTTCAGAAAATATCTGACTTTCGGGAATTCACTCAAAAATGGTGCCCAACGGTTGCAAATGCTCCCCTGAAAGGTTTGGCCATCGAAACAGAAGGCTTTTTATCACAGGACAAGAAATCTGCCCTCGACAACTTAACCGGCAGAAATTTTTTTTTTGAAAAAATCCCTAAGCCCCGGGGTCACAATTTCATAAAAAATCTGACTTTCGGGAATTCACTCAAAAATGGTGCCCAACGGTTGCAAATGCTCCCCTGAAAGGTTTGGCCGTCGAGACAGAAGGCTTTTTATCACAGGACAAGAAATCAGGCCTCGACAACTTAACCGGCAGAATTTTTTTTTTAAAAAAAATCCCTAAGCCCCGGGGTCACAATTTCAGAAAAAATCTGACTTTCGGGAATTCACTCAAAAATGGTGCCCAACGGTTGCAAATGCTCCCCTGAAAGGTTTGGCCGTCGAAACAGAAGGCTTTTTATCACAGGACAAGAAATCAGCCCTCGATAGCTTAACCGGCAGAATTTTTTTTTTTGAAAAAATCCCTAAGCCCCGGGGTCACAATTTCAGAAAAAATCTGACTTTCGGGAATTCACTCAAAAATGGTGCCCAACGGTTGCAAATGCTCCCCTGAAAGGTTTGGCCGTCGAAACAGAAGGCTTTTTATCACAGGACAAGAAATCAGCCCTCGACAACTTAACCGGCAGAAATTTTTTTTTTGAAAAAATCCCTAAGCCACGGGGTCACAATTTCAGAAAAAATCTGACTTTCGGGAATTCACTCAATAATGGTGCCCAACGGTTGCAAATGCTCCCCTGAAAGGTTTGGCGGTCGAAACAGAAGGCTTTTTATCACAGGACAAGAAATCAGCCCTCGACAACTTAACCGGCAGAAATTTTTTTTTTGAAAAAATCCCTAAGCCCCGGGGTCACAATTTCATAAAAAATCTGACTTTCGGGAATTCACTCAAAAATGGTGCCCAACGGTTGCCAATGCTCCCCTGAAAGGTTAGGCCGTCGAAACAGAAGGCTTTTTATCACAGGACAAGAAATCAGGCCTCGACAACTTAACCGGTAGAATTTTTTTTTTAAAAAAAATCCCTAAGCCCCGGGGTCACAATTTCAGAAAAAATCTGACTTTCGGGAATTCACTCAAAAATGGTGCCCAACGGTTGCAAATGCTCCCCTGAAAGGTTTGGCCGTCGAAACAGAAGGCTTTTTATCACAGGACAAGAAATCAGCCCTCGATAGCTTACCCGGCAGAATTTTTTTTTTTTGAAAAAATCCCTAAGCCCCGGGGTCACAATTTCAGAAAAAATCTGACTTTCGGGAATTCACTCAAAGATGGTGCCCAACGGTTGCCAATGCTCCCCTGAAAGGTTTGGCCGTCGAAACAGAAGGCTTTTTATCACAGGACAAGAAATCAGCCCTCAACAACTTAACCGGCAGAAATTTTTTTTTTTTAAAAAAATCCCTAAGCCCCGGGGTCACAATTTCAGAAAAAATCTGACTTTCGGGAATTCACTCAAAAATGGTGCCCAACGGTTGCAAATGCTCCCCTGAAAGGTTTGGCCGTCGAAACAGAAGGCTTTATATCACAGGACAAGAAATCAGCCCTCGACAACTTAACCGGCAGAAATTTTTTTTTTTAAAAAATCCCTAAGCCCCGGGGTCACAATTTCATAAAAAATCTGACTTTCGGGAATTCACTCAAAAATGGTGCCCAACGGTTGCCAATGCTCCCCTGAAAGGTTTGGCCGTCGAAACAGAAGGCTTTTTATCACAGGACAATAAATCAGCCCTCGACAACTTAACCGGCAGATTTTTTTTAAAAAAAAAATCCCTAAGCCCCGGGGTCACAATTTCAGAAAAAATCTGACTTTCGGGAATTCACTCAAAAATGGTGCCCAACGGTTGCCAATGCTCCCCTGAAAGGTTTGGCGGTCGAAACAGAAGGCTTTTTATCACAGGACAAGAAATCAGCCCTCGATAACTTAAACGGCAGAAATTTTTTTTTTGAAAAAATCCCTAAGCCCCGGGGTCACAATTTCAGAAAAAATCTGACTTCACGGGAATTCACTCAAAAATGGTGCCCAACGGTTGCAAATGCTCCCCTGAAAGGTTTGGCCGTCGAAACAGAAGGCTTTTTATCACAGGACAAGAAATCAGGCCTCGACAACTTAACCGGCAGAATTTTTTTTAAAAAAAAAATCCCTAAGCCCCGGGGTCACAATTTCAGAAAAAATCTGACTTTCGGGAATTCACTCAAAAATGGTGCCCAACGGTTGAAAATGCTCCCCTGAAAGGTTTGGCCGTCGAATCAGAAGGCTTTTTATCACAGGACAAGAAATCAGCCCACGATAGCTTAACCGGCAGAATTTTTTTTTTTGAAAAAATCCCTAAGCCCCGGGGTCACAATTTCATAAAAAATCTGACTTTCAGGAATTCACTCAAAAATGGTGCCCAACGGTTGCAAATGCTCCCCTGAAAGGTTTGGCCGTCGAAACAGAAGGCTTTTTATCACAGGACAAGAAATCAGCCCTCGACAACTTAACCGGCAGAATTTTTTTTTTTGAAAAAATCCCTAAGCCCCGGGGTCACAATTTCAGAAAAAATCTGACTTTCGGGAATTCACTCAAAAATGGTGCCCAACGGTTGCCAATGCTCCCCTGAAAGGTTTGGCCGTCGAAACAGAAGGCTTTTTATCACAGGACAAGAAATCAGCCCTCGATAACTTAAACGGCAGAAATTTTTTTTTTGAAAAAATCCCTAAGCCCCGGGGTCACAATTTCAGAAAAAATCTGACTTCACGGGAATTCACTCAAAAATGGTGCCCAACGGTTGCAAATGCTCCCCTGAAAGGTTTGGCCGTCGAAACAGAAGGCTTTTTATCACAGGACAAGAAATCAGCCCTCGACAACTTAACCGGCAGAAATTTTTTTTTTGAAAAAATCCCTAAGCCCCGGGGTCACAATTTCAGAAAATATCTGACTTTCGGGAATTCACTCAAAAATGGTGCCCAACGGTTGCAAATGCTCCCCTGAAAGGTTTGGCCATCGAAACAGAAGGCTTTTTATCACAGGACAAGAAATCAGCCCTCGACAACTTAACCGGCAGAATTTTTTTTTTTGAAAAAATCCCTAAGCCCCGGGGTCACAATTTCATAAAAAATCTGACTTTCGGGAATTCACTCAAAAATGGTGCCCAACGGTTGCAAATGCTCCCCTGAAAGGTTTGGCGGTCGAAACAGAAGGCTTTTTATCACAGGACAAGAAATCAGCCCTCGATAACTTAAACGGCAGAAATTTTTTTTTTGAAAAAATCCCTAAGCCCCGGGGTCACAATTTCAGAAAAAATCTGACTTCACGGGAATTCACTCAAAAATGGTGCCCAACGGTTGCAAATGCTCCCCTGAAAGGTTTGGCCGTCGAAACAGAAGGCTTTTTATCACAGGACAAGAAATCAGCCCTCGACAACTTAACCGGCAGAAATTTTTTTTTTTGAAAAAATCCCTAAGCCCCGGGGTCACAATTTCAGAAAATATCTGACTTTCGGGAATTCACTCAAAAATGGTGCCCAACGGTTGCAAATGCTCCCCTGAAAGGTTTGGCCATCGAAACAGAAGGCTTTTTATCACAGGACAAGAAATCAGCCCTCGACAACTTAACCGGCAGAAATTTTTTTTTTGAAAAAATCCCTAAGCCCCGGGGTCACAATTTCATAAAAAATCTGACTTTCGGGAATTCACTCAAAAATGGTGCCCAACGGTTGCAAATGCTCCCCTGAAAGGTTTGGCCGTCGAAACAGAAGGCTTTTTATCACAGGACAAGAAATCAGGCATCGACAACTTAACCGGCAGAATTTTTTTTTTAAAAAAAATCCCTAAGCCCCGGGGTCACAATTTCAGAAAAAATCTGACTTTCGGGAATTCACTCAAAAATGGTGCCCAACGGTTGCAAATGCTCCCCTGAAAGGTTTGGCCGTCGAAACAGAAGGCTTTTTATCACAGGACAAGAAATCAGCCCTCGATAGCTTAACCGGCAGAATTTTTTTTTTTTGAAAAAATCCCTAAGCCCCGGGGTCACAATTTCAGAAAAAATCTGACTTTCGGGAATTCACTCAAAAATGGTGCCCAACGGTTGCAAATGCTCCCCTGAAAGGTTGGCCGTCGAAACAGAAGGCTTTTTATCACAGGACAAGAAATCAGCCCTCGACAACTTAACCGGCAGAATTTTTTTTTTTGAAAAAATCCCTAAGCCCCGGGGTCACAATTTCAGAAAAAATCTGACTTTCGGGAATTCACTCAAAAATGGTGCCCAACGGTTGCAAATGCTCCCCTGAAAGGTTTGGCCGTCGAAACAGAAGGCTTTTTATCACAGGACAAGAAATCAGCCCTCGACAACTTAACCGGCAGAATTTTTTTTTTTGAAAAAATCCCTAAGCCCCGGGGTCACAATTTCAGAAAAAATCTGACTTTCGGGAATTCACTCAAAAATGGTGCCCAACGGTTGCAAATGCTCCCCTGAAAGGTTTGGCGGTCGAAACAGAAGGCTTTTTATCACAGGACAAGAAATCAGCCCTCGACAACTTAACCGGCAGAAATTTTTTTTTTGAAAAAATCCCTAAGCCCCGGGGTCACAATTTCAGAAAAAATCTGACTTTCGGGAATTCACTCAAAAATGGTGCCCAACGGTTGCCAATGCTCCCCTGAAAGGTTTGGCCGTCGAAACAGAAGGCTTTTTATCACAGGACAAGAAATCAGGCCTCGACAACTTAACCGGCAGAATTTTTTTTTTAAAAAAAATCCCTAAGCCCCGGGGTCACAATTTCAGAAAAAATCTGACTTTCGGGAATTCACTCAAAAATGGTGCCCAACGGTTGCAAATGCTCCCCTGAAAGGTTTGGCCGTCGAAACAGAAGGCTTTTAATCACAGGACAAGAAATCAGCCCTCGATAGCTTACCCGGCAGAATTTTTTTTTTTGAAAAAATCCCTAAGCCCCGGGGTCACAATTTCATAAAAAATCTGACTTTCGGGAATTCACTCAAAAATGGTGCCCAACGGTTGCCAATGCTCCCCTGAAAGGTTTGGCCGTCGAAACAGAAGGCTTTTTATCACAGGACAAGAAATCAGGCCTCGACAACTTAACTGGCAGAATTTTTTTTTTAAAAAAAATCCCTAAGCCCCGGGGTCACAATTTCAGAAAAAATCTGACTTTCGGGAATTCACTCAAAAATGGTGCCCAACGGTTGCAAATGCTCCCCTGAAAGTTTTGGCCGTCGAAACAGAAGGCTTTTTATCACAGGACAAGAAATCAGCCCTCGATAGCTTACCCGGCAGAATTTTTTTTTTTGAAAAAATCCCTAAGCCCCGGGGTCACAATTTCATAAAAAATCTGACTTTCGGGAATTCACTCAAAAATGGTGCCCAACGGTTGCCAATGCTCCCCTGAAAGGTTTGGCCGTCGAAACAGAAGGCTTTTTATCACAGGACAAGAAATCAGCCCTCGACAACTTAACCGGCAGAAATTTTTTTTTTGAAAAAATCCCTAAGCCCCGGGGTCACAATTTCAGAAAAAATCTGACTTTCGGGAATTCACTCAAAAATGGTGCCCAACGGTTGCCAATGCTCCCCTGAAAGGTTTGGCCGTCGAAACAGAAGGCTTTTTATCACAGGACAAGAAATCAGCCCTCGATAACTTAAACGGCAGAAATTTTTTTTTTGAAAAAATCCCTAAGCCCCGGGGTCACAATTTCAGAAAAAATCTGACTTCACGGGAATTCACTCAAAAATGGTGCCCAACGGTTGCAAATGCTCCCCTGAAAGGTTTGGCCGTCGAAACAGAAGGCTTTTTATCACAGGACAAGAAATCAGGCCTCGACAACTTAACCGGCAGAATTTTTTTTTTAAAAAAAATCCCTAAGCCCCGGGGTCACAATTTCAGAAGAAATCTGACTTTCGGGAATTCACTCAAAAATGGTGCCCAACGGTTGCCAATGCTCCCCTGAAAGGTTTGGCGGTCGAAACAGAAGGCTTTTTATCACAGGACAAGAAATCAGCCCTCGACAACTTAACCGGCAGAATTTTTTTTTTTGAAAAAATCCCTAAGCCCCGGGGTCACAATTTCATAAAAAATCTGACTTTCGGGAATTCACTCAAAAATGGTGCCCAACGGTTGCCAATGCTCCCCTGAAAGGTTTGGCCGTCGAAACAGAAGGCTTTTTATCACAGGACAAGAAATCAGCCCTCGACAACTTAACCGGCAGATTTTTTTTTTAAAAAAAAATCCCTAAGCCCCGGGGTCACAATTTCAGAAAAAATCTGACTTTCGGGAATTCACTCAAAAATGGTGCCCAACGGTTGCCAATGCTCCCCTGAAAGGTTTGGCCGTCGAAACAGAAGGCTTTTTATCACAGGACAAGAAATCAGCCCTCGATAACTTAAACGGTAGAAATTTTTTTTTTGAAAAAATCCCTAAGCCCCGGGGTCACAATTTCAGAAAAAATCTGACTTCACGGGAATTCACTCAAAAATGGTGCCCAACGGTTGCAAATGCTCCCCTGAAAGGTTTGGCCGTCGAAACAGAAGGCTTTTTATCACAGGACAAGAAATCAGCCCTCGACAACTTAACCGGCAGAATTTTTTTTTTTGAAAAAATCCCTAAGCCCCGGGGTCACAATTTCAGAAAATATCTGACTTTCGGGAATTCACTCAAAAATGGTGCCCAACGGTTGCAAATGCTCCCCTGAAAGGTTTGGCCATCGAAACAGAAGGCTTTTTATCACAGGACAAGAAATCAGCCCTCGACAACTTAACCGGCAGAAATTTTTTTTTTGAAAAAATCCCTAAGCCCCGGGGTCACAATTTCATAAAAAATCTGACTTTCGGGAATTCACTCAAAAATGGTGCCCAACGGTTGCAAATGCTCCCCTTAAAGGTTTGGCCGTCGAAACAGAAGGCTTTTTATCACAGGACAAGCAATCAGGCCTCGACAACTTAACGGGCAGAATTTTTTTTTTAAAAAAAAATCCCTAAGCCCCGGGGTCACAATTTCATAAAAAATCTGACTTTCGGGAATTCACTCAAAAATGGTGCCCAACGGTTGCAAATGCTCCCCTGAAAGGTTTGGCCGTCGAAACAGAAGGCTTTTTATCACAGGACAAGAAATCAGCCCTCGATAGCTTAACTGGCAGAATTTTTTTGTTTGAAAAAATCCCTAAGCCCCGGGGTCACAATTTCATAAAAAATCTGACTTTCAGGAATTCACTCAAAAATGGTGCCCAACGGTTGCAAATGCTCCCCTGAAAGGTTTGGCCGTCGAAACAGAAGGCTTTTTATCACAGGACAAGAAATCAGCCCTCGACAACTTAACCGGCAGATTTTTTTTTTAAAAAAAAATCCCTAAGCCCCGGGGTCACAATTTCAGAAAAAATCTGACTTTCGGGAATTCACTCAAAAATGGTGCCCAACGGTTGCCAATGCTCCCCTGAAAGGTTTGGCCGTCGAAACAGAAGGCTTTTTATCACAGGACAAGAAATCAGCCCTCGATAACTTAAACGGTAGAAATTTTTTTTTTGAAAAAATCCCTAAGCCCCGGGGTCACAATTTCAGAAAAAATCTGACTTCACGGGAATTCACTCAAAAATGGTGCCCAACGGTTGCAAATGCTCCCCTGAAAGGTTTGGCCGTCGAAACAGAAGGCTTTTTATCACAGGACAAGAAATCAGCCCTCGACAACTTAACCGGCAGAATTTTTTTTTTTGAAAAAATCCCTAAGCCCCGGGGTCACAATTTCAGAAAATATCTGACTTTCGGGAATTCACTCAAAAATGGTGCCCAACGGTTGCAAATGCTCCCCTGAAAGGTTTGGCCATCGAAACAGAAGGCTTTTTATCACAGGACAAGAAATCAGCCCTCGACAACTTAACCGGCAGAAATTTTTTTTTTGAAAAAATCCCTAAGCCCCGGGGTCACAATTTCATAAAAAATCTGACTTTCGGGAATTCACTCAAAAATGGTGCCCAACGGTTGCAAATGCTCCCCTTAAAGGTTTGGCCGTCGAAACAGAAGGCTTTTTATCACAGGACAAGCAATCAGGCCTCGACAACTTAACGGGCAGAATTTTTTTTTTAAAAAAAAATCCCTAAGCCCCGGGGTCACAATTTCATAAAAAATCTGACTTTCGGGAATTCACTCAAAAATGGTGCCCAACGGTTGCAAATGCTCCCCTGAAAGGTTTGGCCGTCGAAACAGAAGGCTTTTTATCACAGGACAAGAAATCAGCCCTCGATAGCTTAACTGGCAGAATTTTTTTGTTTGAAAAAATCCCTAAGCCCCGGGGTCACAATTTCATAAAAAATCTGACTTTCAGGAATTCACTCAAAAATGGTGCCCAACGGTTGCAAATGCTCCCCTGAAAGGTTTGGCAGTCGAAACAGAAGGCTTTTTATCACAGGACAAGAAATCAGCCCTCGACAACTTAACCGGCAGAAATTTTTTTTTTTGAAAAAATCCCTAAGCCCCGGGGTCACAATTTCAGAAAAAATCTGACTTTCGGGAATTCACTCAAAAATGGTGCCCAACGGTTGCAAATGCTCCCCTGAAAGGTTTGGCCGTCGAAACAGAAGGCTTTTTATCACAGGACAAGAAATCAGCCCTCGATAACTTAAACGGCAGAAATTTTTTTTTTGAAAAAATCCCTAAGCCCCGGGGTCACAATTTCATAAAAAATCTGACTTTCGGGAATTCACTCAAAAATGGTGCCCAACGGTTGCAAATGCTCCCCTGAAAGGTTTGGCCGTCGAAACAGAAGGCTTTTTATCACAGGACAAGAAATCAGCCCTCGACAACTTAACCGGCAGAATTTTTTTTTTTGAAAAAATCCCTAAGCCCCGGGGTCACAATTTCAGAAAAAATCTGACTTTCGGGAATTCACTCAAAAATGGTGCCCAACGGTTGCAAATGCTCCCCCGAAAGGTTTGGCGGTCGAAACAGAAGGCTTTTTATCACAGGACAAGAAATCAGCCCTCGACAACTTAACCGGCAGAAATTTTTTTTTTGAAAAAATCCCTAAGCCCCGGGGTCACAATTTCAGAAAAAATCTGACTTTCGGGAATTCACTCAAAAATGGTGCCCAACGGTTGCCAATGCTCCCCTGAAAGGTTTGGCCGTCGAAACAGAAGGCTTTTTATCACAGGACAAGAAATCAGGCCTCGACAACTTAACCGGCAGAATTTTTTTTTTAAAAAAAATCCCTAAGCCCCGGGGTCACAATTTCAGAAAAAATCTGACTTTCGGGAATTCACTCAAAAATGGTGCCCAACGGTTGCAAATGCTCCCCTGAAAGGTTTGGCCGTCGAAACAGAAGGCTTTTAATCACAGGACAAGAAATCAGCCCTCGATAACTTAAACGGCAGAAATTTTTTTTTTGAAAAAATCCCTAAGCCCCGGGGTCACAATTTCAGAAAAAATCTGACTTCACGGGAATTCACTCAAAAATGGTGCCCAACGGTTGCAAATGCTCCCCTGAAAGGTTTGGCCGTCGAAACAGAAGGCTTTTTATCACAGGACAAGAAATCAGCCCTCGACAACTTAACCGGCAGAATTTTTTTTTTTGAAAAAATCCCTAAGCCCCGGGGTCACAATTTCAGAAAATATCTGACTTTCGGGAATTCACTCAAAAATGGTGCCCAACGGTTGCAAATGCTCCCCTGAAAGGTTTGGCCATCGAAACAGAAGGCTTTTTATCACAGGACAAGAAATCAGCCCTCGACAACTTAACCGGCAGAAATTTTTTTTTTGAAAAAATCCCTAAGCCCCGGGGTCACAATTTCATAAAAAATCTGACTTTCGGGAATTCACTCAAAAATGGTGCCCAACGGTTGCAAATGCTCCCCTTAAAGGTTTGGCCGTCGAAACAGAAGGCTTTTTATCACAGGACAAGCAATCAGGCCTCGACAACTTAACGGGCAGAATTTTTTTTTTTAAAAAAAATCCCTAAGCCCCGGGGTCACAATTTCATAAAAAATCTGACTTTCGGGAATTCACTCAAAAATGGTGCCCAACGGTTGCAAATGCTCCCCTGAAAGGTTTGGCCGTCGAAACAGAAGGCTTTTTATCACAGGACAAGAAATCAGCCCTCGATAGCTTAACTGGCAGAATTTTTTTGTTTGAAAAAATCCCTAAGCCCCGGGGTCACAATTTCAGAAAAAATCTGACTTTCAGGAATTCACTCAAAAATGGTGCCCAACGGTTGCAAATGCTCCCCTGAAAGGTTTGGCAGTCGAAACAGAAGGCTTTTTATCACAGGACAAGAAATCAGCCCTCGACAACTTAACCGGCAGAAATTTTTTTTTTTGAAAAAATCCCTAAGCCCCGGGGTCACAATTTCAGAAAAAATCTGACTTTCGGGAATTCACTCAAAAATGGTGCCCAACGGTTGCAAATGCTCCCCTGAAAGGTTTGGCCGTCGAAACAGAAGGCTTTTTATCACAGGACAAGAAATCAGCCCTCGATAACTTAAACGGCAGAAATTTTTTTTTTGAAAAAATCCCTAAGCCCCGGGGTCACAATTTCATAAAAAATCTGACTTTCGGGAATTCACTCAAAAATGGTGCCCAACGGTTGCAAATGCTCCCCTGAAAGGTTTGGCCGTTGAGACAGAAGGCTTTTTATCACAGGACAAGAAATCAGGCCTCGACAACTTAACCGGCAGAATTTTTTTTAAAAAAAAAATCCCTAAGCCCCGGGGTCACAATTTCAGAAAAAATCTGACTTTCGGGAATTCACTCAAAAATGGTGCCCAACGGTTGCAAATGCTCCCCTGAAAGGTTTGGCCGTCGAAACAGAAGGCTTTTTATCACAGGACAAGAAATCAGCCCTCGATAGCTTAACCGGCAGAATTTTTTTTTTTGAAAAAATCCCTAAGCCCCGGGGTCACAATTTCAGAAAAAATCTGACTTTCGGGAATTCACTCAAAAATGGTGCCCAACGGTTGCAAATGCTCCCCTGAAAGGTTTGGCCGTCGAAACAGAAGGCTTTTTATCACAGGACAAGAAATCAGCCCTCGACAACTTAACCGGCAGAATTTTTTTTTTTGAAAAAATCCCTAAGCCCCGGGGTCACAATTTCAGAAAAAATCTGACTTTCGGGAATTCACTCAAAAATGGTGCCCAACGGTTGCCAATGCTCCCCTGAAAGGTTTGGCCGTCGAAACAGAAGGCTTTTTATCACAGGACAAGAAATCAGCCCTCGATAACTTAAACGGCAGAAATTTTTTTTTTGAAAAAATCCCTAAGCCCCGGGGTGACAATTTCAGAAAAAATCTGACTTCACGGGAATTCACTCAAAAATGGTGCCCAACGGTTGCAAATGCTCCCCTGAAAGGTTTGGCCGTCGAAACAGAAGGCTTTTTATCACAGGACAAGAAATCAGCCCTCGACAACTTAACCGGCAGAAATTTTTTTTTTGAAAAAATCCCTAAGCCCCGGGGTCACAATTTCAGAAAATATCTGACTTTCGGGAATTCACTCAAAAATGGTGCCCAACGGTTGCAAATGCTCCCCTGAAAGGTTTGGCCATCGAAACAGAAGGCTTTTTATCACAGGACAAGAAATCTGCCCTCGACAACTTAACCGGCAGAAATTTTTTTTTTGAAAAAATCCCTAAGCCCCGGGGTCACAATTTCATAAAAAATCTGACTTTCGGGAATTCACTCAAAAATGGTGCCCAACGGTTGCAAATGCTCCCCTGAAAGGTTTGGCCGTCGAGACAGAAGGCTTTTTATCACAGGACAAGAAATCAGGCCTCGACAACTTAACCGGCAGAATTTTTTTTAAAAAAAAAATCCCTAAGCCCCGGGGTCACAATTTCAGAAAAAATCTGACTTTCGGGAATTCACTCAAAAATGGTGCCCAACGGTTGCAAATGCTCCCCTGAAAGGTTTGGCCGTCGAAACAGAAGGCTTTTTATCACAGGACAAGAAATCAGCCCTCGATAGCTTAACCGGCAGAATTTTTTTTTTTGAAAAAATCCCTAAGCCCCGGGGTCACAATTTCAGAAAAAATCTGACTTTCGGGAATTCACTCAAAAATGGTGCCCAACGGTTGCAAATGCTCCCCTGAAAGGTTTGGCCGTCGAAACAGAAGGCTTTTTATCACAGGACAAGAAATCAGCCCTCGACAACTTAACCGGCAGAATTTTTTTTTTTGAAAAAATCCCTAAGCCCCGGGGTCACAATTTCAGAAAAAATCTGACTTTCGGGAATTCACTCAAAAATGGTGCCCAACGGTTGCAAATGCTCCCCTGAAAGGTTTGGCCGTCGAAACAGAAGGCTTTTTATCACAGGACAAGAAATCAGCCCTCGACAACTTAACCGGCAGAATTTTTTTTTTTTGAAAAAATCCCTAAGCCCCGGGGTCACAATTTCAGAAAAAATCTGACTTTCGCGAATTCACTCAAAAATGGTGCCCAACGGTTGCCAATGCTCCCCAGAAAGGTTTGGCCGTCGAAAATGAAGACTTTTTATCACAGGACAAGAAATCAGGCCTCGACAACTTAACTGGCAGAATTTTTTTTAAAAAAAAAATCCCTAAGCCCCGGGGTCACAATTTCAGAAAAAATCTGACTTTCGGGAATTCACTCAAAAATGGTGCCCAACGTTTGCAAATGCTCCCCTGAAAGGTTTGGCCGTCGAAACAGAAGGCTTTTTATCACAGGACAAGAAATCAGCCCTCGATTGCTTAACCGGCAGAATTTTTTTTTTTGAAAAAATCCCTAAGCCCCGGGGTCACAATTTCATAAAAAATCTGACTTTCAGGAATTCACTCAAAAATGGTGCCCAACGGTTGCAAATGCTCCCCTGAAAGGTTTGGCCGTCGAAACAGAAGGCTTTTTATCACAGGACAAGAAATCAGCCCTCGACAACTTAACCGGCAGAATTTTTTTTTTTGAAAAAATCCCTAAGCCCCGGGGTCACAATTTCAGAAAAAATCTGACTTTCGGGAATTCACTCAAAAATGGTGCCCAACGGTTGCGAATGCTCCCCTGAAAGGTTTGGCGATCGAAACAGAAGGCTTTTTATCACAGGAGAAGAAATCAGCCCTCGACAACTTAACCGGCAGAAATTTTATTTTTGAAAAAATCCCTAAGCCCCGGGGTCACAATTTCAGAAAAAATCTGACTTTCGGGAATTCACTCAAAAATGGTGCCCAACGGTTGCAAATGCTCCCCTGAAAGGTTTGGCCGTCGAAACAGAAGGCTTTTTATCACAGGACAAGAAATCAGCCCTCGACAACTTAACCGGCAGAATTTTTTTTTTTGAAAAAATCCCTAAGCCCCGGGGTCACAATTTCAGAAAAAATCTGACTTTCGGGAATTCACTCAAAAATGGTGCCCAACGGTTGCAAATGCTCCCCTGAAAGGTTTGGCCGTCGAAACAGAAGGCTTTTTATCACAGGACAAGAAATCAGCCCTCGACAACTTAACCGGCAGAATTTTTTTTTTTGAAAAAATCCCTAAGCCCCGGGGTCACAATTTCAGAAAAAATCTGACTTTCGGGAATTCACTCAAAAATGGTGCCCAACGGTTGCAAATGCTCCCCTGAAAGGTTTGGCCGTCGAAACAGAAGGCTTTTTATCACAGGACAAGAAATCAGCCCTCGACAACTTAACCGGCAGAATTTTTTTTTTTGAAAAAATCCCTATGCCCCGGGGTCACAATTTCAGAAAAAATCTGACTTTCGGGAATTCACTCAAAAATGGTGCCCAACGGTTGCCAATGCTCCCCTGAAAGGTTTGGCCGTCGAAACAGAAGGCTTTTTATCACAGGACAAGAAATCAGGCCTCGACAACTTAACCGGCAGAATTTTTTTTTTAAAAAAAATCCCTAAGCCCCGGGGTCACAATTTCAGAAAAAATCTGACTTTCGGGAATTCACTCAAAAATGGTGCCCAACGGTTGCAAATGCTCCCCTGAAAGGTTTGGCCGTCGAAACAGAAGGCTTTTTATCACAGGAGAAGAAATCAGCCCTCAACAACTTAACCGGCAGAATTTTTTTTTTTTTTTGAAAAAATCCCTATGCCCCGGGGTCACAATTTCATAAAAAATCTGACTTTTGGGAATTCACTCAAAAATGGTGCCCAACGGTTGCCAATGCTCCCCTGAAAGGTTTGGCGGTCGAAACAGAAGGCTTTTTATCACAGGACAAGAAATCAGCCCTCGACAACTTAACCGGCAGAAATTTTTTTTTTGAAAAAATCCCTAAGCCCCGGGGTCACAATTTCAGAAAAAATCTGACTTTCGGGAATTCACTCAAAAATGGTGCCCAACGGTTGCAAATGCTCCCCTGAAAGGTTTGGCCGTCGAAACAGAAGGCTTTTTATCACAGGACAAGAAATCAGCCCTCGACAACTTAACCGGCAGAATTTTTTTTTTTGAAAAAATCCCTAAGCCCCGGGGTCACAATTTCAGAAAATATCTGACTTTCGGGAATTCACTCAAAAATGGTGCCCAACGGTTGCAAATGCTCCCCTGAAAGGTTTGGCCGTTGAAACAGAAGGCTTTTTATCACAGGACAAGAAATCAGCCCTCGACAACTTAACCGGCAGAAGTTTTTTTTTTTGAAAAAATACCTAAGCCCCGGGGTCACAATTTCATAAAAAATCTGACTTTCGGGAATTCACTCAAAAATGGTGCCCAACGGTTGCAAATGCTCCCCTGAAAGGTTTGGCGGTCGAAACAGAAGGCTTTTTATCACAGGACAAGAAATCAGCCCTCGACAACTTAACCGGCAGAAAAATATTTTTTTGAAAAAATCCCTAAGCCCCGGGGTCACAATTTCAGAAAAAATCTGACTCTCGGGAATTCACTCAAAAATGGCGCCCAACGGTTGCAAATGCTCCCCTGAAAGGTTTGGCCGTCGAAACAGAAGGCTTTTTATCACAGGACAAGAAATCAGCCCTCGACAACTTAACCGGCAGAAATTTTTTTTTTGAAAAACTCCCTAAGCCGCGGGGTCACAATTTCAGAAAAAATCTGACTTTCGGGAATTCACTCAAAAATGGTGCCCAACGGTTGCAAATGCTCCCCTGAAAGGTTTGGCCGTCGAAACAGAAGGCTTTTTATCACAGGACAAGAAATCAGCCCTCGACAACTTAACCGGCAGAATTTTTTTTTTTGAAAAAATCCCTAAGCCCCGGGGTCACAATTTCAGAAAAAATCTGACTTTCGGGAATTCACTCAAAAATGGTGCCCAACGGTTGCAAATGCTCCCCTGAAAGGTTTGGCGGTCGAAACAGAAGGCTTTTTATCACAGGACAAGAAATCAGCCCTCGATAACTTAACCGGCAGAATTTTTTTTTTTGAAAAAATCCCTAAGCCCCGGGGTCACAATTTCAGAAAAAATCTGACTTTCGGGAATTCACTCAAAAATGGTGCCCAAAGGTTGCAAATGCTCCCCTGAAAGGTTTTGCGGTCGAAACAGAAGGCATTTTATCACAGGACAAGAAATCAGCCCTCGATAAGTTAACAGGCAGAATTTTTTTTTTTGAAAAAATCCCTAAGCCCCGGGGTCACAATTTCAGAAAAAATCTGACTTTCGGGAATTCACTCAAAAATGGTGCCCAACGGTTGCAAATGCTCCCCTGAAAGGTTTGGCAGTCGAAACAGAAGGCTTTTTATCACAGGGCAAGAAATCAGACCTCGAGAACTTAGCCAGCAGAAAAATATTTTTTTGAAAAAATCCCTAAGCCCCGGGGTCACAATTTCAGAAAAAATCTGACTTTCGGGAATTCACTCAAAAATGGTGCCCAACGGTTGCAAATGCTCCCCTGAAAGGTTTGGCCGTCGAAACAGAAGGCTTTTTATCACAGGACAAAAAATCAGGCCTCGACAACTTAACCGGCAGAAATTTTTTTTTTGAAAAAATCCCTAAGCCCCGGGGTCACAATTTCATAAAAAATCTGACTTTCGGGAATTCACTCAAAAATGGTGCCCAACGGTTGCCAATGCTCCCCTGAAAGGTTTGGCCGTCGAAACAGAAGGCTTTTTATCACAGGACAAGAAATCAGCCCTCGATAACTTAACCGGCAGAAATTTTTTTTTTTGAAAAAATCCCTAAGCCCCGGGGTCACAATTTCAGAAAAAATCTGACTTCACGGGAATTCACTCAAAAATGGTGCCCAACGGTTGCAAATGCTCCCCTGAAAGGTTTGGCCGTCGAAACAGAAGGCTTTTTATCACAGGACAAGAAATCAGCCCTCGACAACTTAACCGGCAGAATTTTTTTTTTTGAAAAAATCGCTAAGCCCCGGGGTCACAATTTCAGAAAAAATCTGACTTTCGGGAATTCACTCAAAAATGGTGCCCAACGGTTGCAAATGCTCCCCTGAAAGGTTTGGCGGTCGAAACAGAAGGCTTTTTATCACAGGACAAGAAATCAGCCCTCGACAACTTAACCGGCAGAAATATTTTTTTTGAAAAAATCCCTAAGCCCCGGGGTCACAATTTCAGAAAAAATCTGACTTTCGGGAATTCACTCAAAAATGGTGCCCAACGGTTGCCAATGCTCCCCTGAAAGGTTTGGCTGTCGAAACAGAAGGCTTTTTATCACAGGACAAGAAATCAGCCCTCGATAACTTAACCGGCAGAAATTTTTTTTTTTGAAAAAATCCCTAAGCCCCGGGGTCACAATTTCAGAAAAAATCTGACTTCACTGGAATTCACTCAAAAATGGTGCCCAACGGTTGCAAATGCTCCCCTGAAAGGTTTGGCCGTCGAAACAGAAGGCTTTTTATCACAGGACAAGAAATCAGCCCTCGATAACTTAACCGGCAGAAAAATATTTTTTTGAAAAAATCCCTAAGCCCCGGGGTCACAATTTCAGAAAAAATCTGACTTTCGGGAATTCACTCAAAAATGGTGCCCAACGGTTGCCAATGCTCCCCTGAAAGGTTTGGCCGTCGAAACAGAAGGCTTTTTATCACAGGACAAGAAATCAGCCCTCGACAACTTAACCGACAGAAAATTTTTTTTAAAAAAAAAATCCCTAAGCCCCGGGGTCACAATTTCAGAAAAAATCTGACTTTCGGGAATTCACTCAAAAATGGTGCCCAACGGTTGCAATTGCTCCCCTGAAAGGATTGGCCGTCGAAACAGAAGGCTTTTTATCACAGGACAAGAAATCAGCCCTCGACAACTTAACCGGCAGAAATTTTTTTTTTGAAAAAATCCCTAAGCCCCGTGGTGACAATTTCAGAAAAAATCTGACGTTCGGGAATTCACTCAAAAATGGTGCCCAACGGTTGCCAATGCTCCCCTGAAAGGTTTGGCCGTCGAAACAGAAGGCTTTTTATCACAGGACAAGAAATCAGCCCTCTATAACTTAAACGGCAGAAATTTTTTTTTTAAAAAAATCCCTTAGCCCCGGGGTCACAATTTCAGAAAAAATCTGACTTCACGGGAATTCACTCAAAAATGGTGCCCAACGGTTGCAAATGCTCCCCTGAAAGGTTTGGCCGTCGAAACAGAAGGCTTTTTATCACAGGACAAGAAATCAGCCCTCGACAACTTAACCGGCAGAAATTTTTTTTTTGAAAAAATCCCTAAGCCCCGGGGTCACAATTTCAGAAAAAATCTGACTTTCGGGAATTCACTCAAAAATGGTGCCCAACGGTTGCCAATGCTCCCCTGAAAGGTTTGGCCGTCGAAACAGAAGGCTTTTTATCACAGGACAAGAAATCAGCCCTCGATAACTTAAACGGCAGAATTTTTTTTTTGAAAAAATCCCTAAGCCCCGGGGTCACAATTTCAGAAAAAATCTGACTTTCGGGAATTCACTCAAAAATGGTGCCCAACGGTTGCAAATGCTCCCCTGAAAGGTTTGGCGGTCGAAACAGAAGGCTTTTTATCACAGGGCAAGAAATCAGACCTCGAGAACTTAGCCGGCAGAAAAATATTTTTTTGAAAAAAATCCCTAAGCCCCGGGGTCACAATTTCAGAAAAAATCTGACTTTCGGGAATTCACTCAAAAATGGTGCCCAACGGTTGCCAATGCTCCCCTGAAAGGTTTGGCCGTCGAAACAGAAGGCTTTTTATCACAGGACAAGAAATCAGCCCTCGATAACTTAACCGGCAGAATTTTTTTTTTGAAAAAATCCCTAAGCCCCGGGGTCACAATTTCAGAAAAAATCTGACTTTCGGGAATTCACTCAAAAATGGTGCCCAACGGTTGCAAATGCTCCCCTGAAAGGTTTGGCCGTCGAAACAGAAGGCTTTTTATCACAGGACAAGAAATCAGCCCTCGACAACTTAACCGGCAGAAATTTTTTTTTTGAAAAAATCCCTAAGCCCCGGGGTCACAATTTCAGAAAAAATCTGACTTTCGGGAATTCACTCAAAAATGGTGCCCAACGGTTGCCAATGCTCCCATGAAAGGTTTGGCGGTCGAAACAGAAGGCTTTTTATCACAGGACAAGAAATCAGCCCTCTATAACTTAAACGGCAGAAATTTTTTTTAAAAAAAAATCCCTTAGCCCCGGGGTCACAATTTCAGAAAAAATCTGACTTCACGGGAATTCACTCAAAAATGGTGCCCAACGGTTGCAAATGCTCCCCTGAAAGGTTTGGCCGTCGAAACAGAAGGCTTTTTATCACAGGACAAGAAATCAGCCCTCGACAACTTAACCGGCAGAAATTTTTTTTTTGAAAAAATCCCTAAGCCCCGGGGTCACAATTTCAGAAAAAATCTGACTTTCGGGAATTCACTCAAAAATGGTGCCCAACGGTTGCCAATGCTCCCCTGAAAGGTTTGGCCGTCGAAACAGAAGGCTTTTTATCACAGGACAATAAATCAGCCCTCTATAACTTAAACGGCAGAAATTTTTTTTTAAAAAAAATCCCTTAGCCCCGGGGTCACAATTTCAGAAAAAATCTGACTTCACGGGAATTCACTCAAAAATGGTGCCCAACGGTTGCAAATGCTCCCCTGAAAGGTTTGGCCGTCGAAACAGAAGGCTTTTTATCACAGGACAAGAAATCAGCCCTCGACAACTTAACCGGCAGAAATTTTTTTTTTGAAAAAATCCCTAAGCCCCGGGGTCACAATTTCAGAAAAAATCTGACTTTCGGGAATTCACTCAAAAATGGTGCCCAACGGTTGCCAATGCTCCCATGAAAGGTTTGGCGGTCGAAACAGAAGGCTTTTTATCACAGGACAAGAAATCAGCCCTCTATAACTTAAACGGCAGAAATTTTTTTTAAAAAAAAATCCCTTAGCCCCGGGGTCACAATTTCAGAAAAAATCTGACTTCACGGGAATTCACTCAAAAATGGTGCCCAACGGTTGCAAATGCTCCCCTGAAAGGTTTGGCCGTCGAAACAGAAGGCTTTTTATCACAGGACAAGAAATCAGCCCTCGACAACTTAACCGGAAGAAATTTTTTTTTTGAAAAAATCCCTAAGCCCCGGGGTCACAATTTCAGAAAAAATCTGACTTTCGGGAATTCACTCAAAAATGGTGCCCAACGGTTGCCAATGCTCCCCTGAAAGGTTTGGCCGTCGAAACAGAAGGCTTTTTATCACAGGACAAGAAATCAGCCCTCGATAACTTAAACGGCAGAATTTTTTTTTTTGAAAAAATCCCTAAGCCCCGGGGTCACAATTTCAGAAAAAATCTGACTTTCGGGAATTCACTCAAAAATGGTGCCCAACGGTTGCCAATGCTCCCCTGAAAGGTTTGGCCGTCGAAACAGAAGGCTTTTTATCACAGGACAATAAATCAGCCCTCGACAACTTAACCGGCAGATTTTTTTTTTAAAAAAAATCCCTAAGCCCCGGGGTCACAATTTCAGAAAAAATCTGACTTTCTGGAATTCACTGAAAAATGGTGCCCAACGGTTGCCAATGCTCCCCTGAAAGGTTTGGCGGTCGAAACAGAAGGCTTTTTATCACAGGACAAGAAATCAGCCCTCTATAACTTAAATGGCAGAAATTTTTTTTTAAAAAAAATCCCTTAGCCCCGGGGTCACAATTTCAGAAAAAATCTGACTTCACGGGAATTCACTCAAAAATGGTGCCCAACGGTTGCAAATGCTCCCCTGAAAGGTTTGGCCGTCGAAACAGAAGGCTTTTTATCACAGGACAAGAAATCAGCCCTCGACAACTTAACCGGCAGAAATTTTTTTTTTGAAAAAATCCCTAAGCCCCGGGGTCACAATTTCAGAAAATATCTGACTTTCGGGAATTCACTCAAAAATGGTGCCCAACGGTTGCAAATGCTCCCCTGAAAGTTTTGGCCATCGAAACAGAAGGCTTTTTATCACAGGACAAGAAATCAGCCCTCGACAACTTAACCGGCAGAAATTTTTTTTTTGAAAAAATCCCTAAGCCCCGGGGTCACAATTTCATAAAAAATCTGACTTTCGGGAATTCACTCAAAAATGGTGCCCAACGGTTGCAAATGCTCCCCTGAAAGGTTTGGCGGTCGAAACAGAAGGCTTTTTATCACAGGACAAGAAATCAGCCCTCGACAACTTAACCGGCAGAATTTTTTTTTAAAAAAAATCCCTAAGCCCCGGGGTCACAATTTCAGAAAAAATCTGACTTTCAGGAATTCACTCAAAAATGGTGCCCAACGGTTCCAAATGCTCTCCTGAAAGGGTTGGCCGTCGAAACAGAAGGCTTTTTATCACAGGACAAGAAATCAGGCCTCGACAACTTAAGCGGCAGAATTTTTTTTAAAAAAAAAATCCCTAAGCCCCGGGGTCACAATTTCAGAAAAAATCTGACTTTCGGGAATTCACTCAAAAATGGTGCCCAACGGTTGCAAATGCTCCCCTGAAAGGTTTGGCGGTCGAAACAGAAGGCTTTTTATTACAGGGCAAGAAATCAGACCTCGAGAACTTAGCCGGCAGAAAAATATTTTTTTGAAAAAATCCCTAACCCCCGGGGTCACAATTTCAGAAAAAATCTGACTTTCGGGAATTCACTCAAAAATGGTGCCCAACGGTTGCCAATGCTCCCCTGAAAGGTTTGGCCGTCGAAACAGAAGGCTTTTTATCACAGGACAAGAAATCAGCCCTCGATAATTTAACCGGCAGAATTTTTTTTTTTGAAAAAATCCCTAAGCCCCGGGGTCACAATTTCAGAAAAAATCTGACTTTCGGGAATTCACTCAAAAATGGTGCCCAACGGTTGCAAATGCTCCCCTGAAAGGTTTGGCCGTCGAAACAGAAGGCTTTTTATCACAGGACAAGAAATCAGCCCTCGACAACTTAACCGGCAGAAATTTATTTTTTGAAAAAATCCCTAAGCCCCGGGGTCACAATTTCAGAAAAAATCTGACTTTCGGGAATTCACTCAAAAATGGTGCCCAACGGTTGCCAATGCTCCCCTGAAAGGTTTGGCCGTCAAAACAGAAGGCTTTTTATCACAGGACAATAAATCAGCCCTCGACAACTTAACCGGCAGATTTTTTTTTTAAAAAAAATCCCTAAGCCCCGGGGTCACAATTTCAGAAAAAATCTGACTTTCGGGAATTCACTCAAAAATGGTGCCCAACGGTTGCCAATGCTCCCCTGAAAGGTTTGGCGGTCGAAACAGAAGGCTTTTTATCACAGGACAAGAAATCAGCCCTCTATAACTTAAACGGCAGAAATTTTTTTTTAAAAAAAATCCCTTAGCCCCGGGGTCACAATTTCAGAAAAAATCTGACTTCACGGGAATTCACTCAAAAATGGTGCCCAACGGTTGCAAATGCTCCCCTGAAAGGTTTGGCCGTCGAAACAGAAGGCTTTTTATCACAGGACAAGAAATCAGCCCTCGACAACTTAACCGGCAGAATTTTTTTTTTTGAAAAAATCCCTAAGCCCCGGGGTCACAATTTCAGAAAAAATCTGACTTTCGGGAATTCACTCAAAAATGGTGCCCAACGGTTGCAAATGCTCCCCTGAAAGGTTTGGCCGTCGAAACAGAAGGCTTTTTATCACAGGACAAGAAATCAGCCCTCGACAACTTAAACGGCAGAATTTTTTTTTAAAAAAAATCCCTAAGCCCCGGGGTCACAATTTCAGACAAAATCTAACTTTCGGGAATTCACTCAAAAATGGTGCCCAACGGTTGCCAATGCTCCCCTGAAAGGTTTGGCCGTCGAAACAGAAGGCTTTTTATCACAGGACAAGAAATCAGCCCTCGACAACTTAACCGGCAGAAATTTTTTTTTTGAAAAAATCCCTAAGCCCCGGGGTCACAATTTCAGAAAAAATCTGACTTTCGGGAATTCACTCAAAAATGGTGCCCAACGGTTGCAAATGCTCCCCTGAAAGGTTTGGCCATCGAAACAGAAGGCTTTTTATCACAGGACAAGAAATCAGCCCTCGACAACTTAACCGGCAGAATTTTTTTTTTTGAAAAAATCCCTAAGCCCCGGGGTCACAATTTCATAAAAAATCTGACTTTCGGGAATTCACTCAAAAATGGTGCCCAACGGTTGCAAATGCTCCCCTGAAAGGTTTGGCCGTCGAAACAGAAGGCTTTTTATCACAGGACAAGAAATCAGGCCTCGACAACTTAACCGGCAGAATTTTTTTTTAAAAAAAATCCCTAAGCCCCGGGGTCACAATTTCAGAAAAAATCTGACTTTCGGGAATTCACTCAAAAATGGTGCCCAACGGTTGCAAATGCTCTCCTGAAAGGTTTGGCCGTCGAAACAGAAGGCTTTTTATCACAGGACAAGAAATCAGCCCTCGATAACTTAACCGGCAGAATTTTTTTTTAAAAAAAAAATCCCTAAGCGCCGGGGTCACAATTTCAGAAAAAATCTGACTTTCGGGAATTCACTCAAAAATGGTGCCCAACGGTTGCAAATGCTCCCCTGAAAGGTTTGGCCGTCGAAACAGAAGGCTTTTTATCACAGGACAAGAAATCAGCCCTCGACAACTTAACCGGCAGAATTATTTTTTTTTTTGAAAAAATCCCTAAGCCCCGGGGTCACAATTTCAGAAAAAATCTGACTTTCGGGAATTCACTCAAAAATGGTGCCCAACGGTTGCCAATGCTCCCCTGAAAGGTTTGGCGGTCGAAACAGAAGGCTTTTTATCACAGGACAAGAAATCAGCCCTCGACAACTTAACCGGCAGAAATTTTTTTTTTGAAAAAATCCCTAAGCCCCGGGGTCACAATTTCATAAAAAATCTGACTTTCGGGAATTCACTCGAAAATGGTGCCCAACGGTTGCAAATGCTCCCCTGAAAGGTTTGGCCGTCGAAACAGAAGGCTTTTTATCACAGGACAAGAAATCAGCCCTCGACAACTTAACCGGCAGAATTTTTTTTTTTGAAAAAATCCCTAAACCCCGGGGTCACAATTTCAGAAAAAATCTGACTTTCGGGAATTCACTCAAAAATGGTGCCCAACGGTTGCCAATGCTCCCCTGAAAGGTTTGGCCGTCGAAACAGAAGGCTTTTTATCACAGGACAAGAAATCAGCCCTCGACAACTTAACCGGCAGATTTTTTTTTTTTGAAAAAATCCCTAAGCCCCGGGGTCACAATTTCAGAAAAAATCTGACTTTCAGGAATTCACTCAAAAATGGTGCCCAACGGTTGCAAATGCTCCCCTGAAAGGTTTGGCCGTCGAAACAGAAGGCTTTTTATCACAGGACAAGAAATCAGCCCTCGACAACTTAACCGGCAGAAGTTTTTTTTTTTGAAAAAATACCTAAGCCCCGGGGTCACAATTTCATAAAAAATCTGACTTTCGGGAATTCACTCAAAAATGGTGCCCAACGGTTGCAAATGCTCCCCTGAAAGGTTTGGCCGTCGAAACAGAAGGCTTTTTATCACAGGACAAGAAATCAGACCTCGAGAACTTAGCCGGCAGTAAAATATTTTTTTGAAAAAATCCCTAAGCCCCGGGGTCAAAATTTCAGAAAATATCTGACTTTCGGGAATTCACTCAAAAATGGTGCCCAACGGTTGCAAATGCTCTCCTGAAAGGTTTGGCCGTCGAAACAGAAGGCTTTTTATCACAGGACAAGAAATCAGCCCTCGATAACTTAACCGGCAGAATTTTTTTTTAAAAAAAAAATCCCTAAGCCCCGGGGTCACAATTTCAGAAAAAATCTGACTTTCGGGAATTCACTCAAAAATGGTGCCCAACGGTTGCAAATGCTCCCCTGAAAGGTTTGCCCGTCGAAACAGAAGGCTTTTTATCACAGGACAAGAAATCAGCCCTCGACAACTTAACCGGCAGAATTATTTTTTTTTTTGAAAAAATCCCTAAGCCCCGGGGTCACAATTTCAGAAAAAATCTGACTTTCGGGAATTCACTCAAAAATGGTGCCCAACGGTTGCCAATGCTCCCCTGAAAGGTTTGGCGGTCGAAACAGAAGGCTTTTTATCACAGGACAAGAAATCAGCCCTCGACAACTTAACTGGCAGAAATTTTTTTTTTGAAAAAATCCGTAAGCCCCGGGGTCACAATTTCATAAAAAATCTGACTTTCGGGAATTCACTCGAAAATGGTGCCCAACGGTTGCAAATGCTCCCCTGAAAGGTTTGGCCGTCGAAACAGAAGGCTTTTTATCACAGGACAAGAAATCAGCCCTCGACAACTTAACCGGCAGAATTTTTTTTTTTGAAAAAATCCCTAAACCCCGGGGTCACAATTTCAGAAAAAATCTGACTTTCGGGAATTCACTCAAAAATGGTGCCCAACGGTTGCAAATGCTCCCCTGAAAGGTTTGGCGGTCGAAACAGAAGGCTTTTTATCACAGGACAAGAAATCAGCCCTCGACAACTTAACCGGCAGAATTTTTTTTTTTGAAAAAATCCCTAAGCCCCGGGGTCACAATTTCAGAAAAAATCTGACTTTCAGGAATTCACTCAAAAATGGTGCCCAACGGTTGCAAATGCTCCCCTGAAAGGTTTGGCCTTCGAAACAGAAGGCTTTTTATCACAGGACAAGAAATCAGCCCTCGACAACTTAACCGGCAGAAGTTTTTTTTTTTTGAAAAAATACCTAAGCCCCGGGGTCACAATTTCATAAAAAATCTGACTTTCGGGAATTCACTCAAAAATGGTGCCCAACGGTTGCAAATGCTCCCCTGAAAGGTTTGGCGGTCGAAACAGAAGGCTTTTTATCACAGGACAAGAAATCAGGCCTCGACAACTTAACCGGCAGAAAATTTTTTTTTTTAAAAAATCCCTAAGCCCCGGGGTCACAATTTCAGAAAAAATCTGACTTTCGGGAATTCACTCAAAAATGGCGCCCAACGGTTGCAAATGCAACCCTGAAAGGTTTGGCCGTCGAAACAGAAGGCTTTTTATCACAGGACAAGAAATCAGCCCTCGACAACTTAACCGGCAGAAATTTTTTTTTTGAAAAAATCCCTAAGCCCCGGGGTCACAATTTCATAAAAAATCTGACTTTCGGGAATTCACTCAAAAATGGTGCCCAACGGTTGCAAATGCTCCCCTGAAAGGTTTGGCCGTCGAAACAGAAGGCTTTTTATCACAGGACAAGAAATCAGCCCTCGACAACTTAACCGGCAGAAATTTTTTTTTTTGAAAAAATCCCTAAGCCCCGGGGTCACAATTTCAGAAAAAATCTGACTTTCGGGAATTCACTCAAAAATGGTGCCCAACGGTTGCCAATGCTCCCCTGAAAGGTTTGGCCGTCGAAAAAGAAGGCTTTTTATCACAGGACAAGAAATCAGCCCTCGATAACTTAACCGGCAGAATTTTTTTTTTTGAAAAAATCCCTAAGCCCCGGGGTCACAATTTCAGAAAAAATCTGACTTCACGGGAATTCACTCAAAAATGGTGCCCAACGGTTGCAAATGCTCCCCTGAAAGGTTTGGCGGTCGAAACAGAAGGCTTTTTATCACAGGACAAGAAATCAGCCCTCGACAACTTAACCGGCAGAATTTTTTTTTTTGAAAAAATCCCTAAGCCCCGGGGTCACAATTTCAGAAAAAATCTGACTTTCGGGAATTCACTCAAAAATGGTGCCCAACGGTTGCAAATGCTCCCCTGAAAGGTTTGGCGGTCGAAACAGAAGGCTTTTTATCACAGGACAAGAAATCAGCCCTCGACAACTTAACCGGCAGAATTTTTTTTTTTGAAAAAATCCCGAAGCCCCGGGGTCACAATTTCAGAAAAAATCTGACTTTCGGGAATTCACTCAAAAATGGTGCCCAACGGTTGCAAATGCTCCCCTGAAAGGTTTGGCCGTCGAAACAGAAGGCTTTTTATCACAGGGCAAGAAATCAGACCTCGAGAACTTAGCCGGCAGAAAAATATTTTTTTTGAAAAAATCCCTAAGCCCCGGGGTCACAATTTCAGAAAAAATCTGACTTTCGGGAATTCACTCAAAAATGGTGCCCAACGGTTGCAAATGCTCCCCTGAAAGGTTTGGCGGTCGAAACAGAAGGCTTCTTATCACAGGACAAGAAATCAGCCCTCGATAACTTAATCGGCAGAATTTTTTTTTTTGAAAAAATCCCTAAGCCCCGGGGTCACAATTTCAGAAAAAATCTGACTTTCGGGAATTCACTCAAAAATGGTGCCCAACGGTTGCAAATGCTCCCCTGAAAGGTTTGGCGGTCGAAACAGAAGGCTTTTTATCACAGGGCAAGAAATCAGACCTCGAGAACTTAGCCGGCAGAAAAATATTTTTTTGAAAAAATCCCTAAGCCCCGGGGTCACAATTTCAGAAAAAATCTGACTTTCGGGAATTCACTCAAAAATGGTGCCCAACGGTTGCCAATGCTCCCCTGAAAGGTTTGGCCGTCGAAACAGAAGGCTTTTTATCACAGGACAAGAAATCAGCCCTCGACAACTTAACCGGCAGAATTTTTTTTTTTGAAAAAATCCCTAAGCCCCGGGGTCACAATTTCAGAAAAAATCTGACTTTCGGGAATTCACTCAAAAATGGTGCCCAACGGTTGCCAATGCTCCCCTGAAAGGTTTGGCCGTCGAAACAGAAGGCTTTTTATCATAGGACAAGAAATCAGCCCTCGACAACTTAACCGGCAGAAATTTTTTTTTTGAAAAAATCCCTAAGCCCCGGGGTCACAATTTCAGAAAATATCTGACTTTCGGGAATTCACTCAAAAATGGTGCCCAACGGTTGCAAATGCTCCCCTGAAAGGTTTGGCCATCGAAACAGAAGGCTTTTTATCACAGGACAAGAAATCAGCCCTCGACAACTTAACCGGCAGAATTTTTTTTTTTGAAAAAATCCCTAAGCCCCGGGGTCACAATTTCAGAAAAAATCTGACTTTCGGGAATTCACTCAAAAATGGTGCCCAACGGTTGCCAATGCTCCCCTGAAAGGTTTGGCGGTCGAAACAGAAGGCTTTTTATCACAGGACAAGAAATCAGCCCTCGACAACTTAACCGGCAGAATTTTTTTTTTTAAAAAAATCCCTAAGCCCCGGGGTCACAATTTCAGAAAAAATCTGACTTTCGGGAATTCACTCAAAAATGGTGCCCAACGGTTGCAAATGCTCCCCTGAAAGGTTTGGCGGTCGAAACAGAAGGCTTTTTATCACAGGACAAGAAATCAGCCCTCGATAACTTAACCGGCAGAAATTTTTTTTTTGAAAAAATCCCTAAGCCCCGGAGTCACAATTTCAGAAAAAATCTGACTTTCGGGAATTCACTCAAAAATGGTGCCCAACGGTTGCAAATGCTCCCCTGAAAGGTTTGGCGGTCGAAACAGAAGGCTTTTTATCACAGGGCAAGAAATCAGACCTCGAGAACTTAGCCGGCAGAAAAATATTTTTTTTGAAAAAATCCCTAAGCCCCGGGGTCACAATTTCAGAAAAAATCTGACTTTCGGGAATTCACTCAAAAATGGTGCCCAACGGTTGCCAATGCTCCCCTGAAAGGTTTGGCCGTCGAAACAGAAGGCTTTTTATCACAGGACAAGAAATCAGCCCTTGATAACTTAACCGGCAGAAATTTTTTTTATTGAAAAAATCCCTAAGCCCCGGGGTCACAATTTCAGAAAAAATCTGACTTCACGGGAATTCACTCAAAAATGGTGCCCAACGGTTGCCAATGCTCCCCTGAAAGGTTTGGCCGTCGAAACAGAAGGCTTTTTATCACAGGACAAGAAATCAGCCCTCGACAACTTAACCGGCAGAATTTTTTTTTTTTGAAAAAATCCCTAAGCCCCGGGGTCACAATTTCAGAAAAAATCTGACTTTCGAGAATTCACTCAAAAATGGTGCCCAACGGTTGCAAATGCTCCCCTGAAAGGTTTGGCGGTCGAAACAGAAGGCTTTTTATCACAGGGCAAGAAATCAGACCTCGAGAACTTAGCCGGCAGAAAAATATTTTTTTTTTGAAAAAAACCCTAAGCCCCGGGGTCACAATTTCAGAAAAAATCTGACTTTCGGGAATTCACTCAAAAATGGTGCCCAACGGTTGCAAATGCTCCCCTGAAAGGTTTGGCCGTCGAAACAGAAGGCTTTTTATCACAGGACAAGAAATCAGCCCTCGACAACTTAACCGGCAGAATTATTTTTTTTGAAAAAATCCCTAAGCCCCGGGGTCACAATTTCAGAAAATATCTGACTTTCGGGAATTCACTCAAAAATGGTGCCCAACGGTTGCAAATGCTCCCCTGAAAGGTGTGGCGGTCGAAACAGAAGGCTTTTTATCACAGGACAAGAAATCAGCCCTCGAGAACTTAGCCGGCAGAAAAATATTTTTTTTGAAAAAATCCCTAAGCCCCGGGGTCACAATTTCAGAAAAAATCTGACTTTCGGGAATTCACTCAAAAATGGTGCCCAACGGTTGCAAATGCTCCCCTGAAAGGTTTGGCCGTCGAAACAGAAGGCTTTTTATCACAGGACAAGAAATCAGCCCTCGACAACTTAACCGGCAGAATTATTTTTTTTGAAAAAATCCCTAAGCCCCGGGGTCACAATTTCAGAAAATATCTGACTTTCGGGAATTCACTCAAAAATGGTGCCCAACGGTTGCAAATGCTCCCCTGAAAGGTGTGGCGGTCGAAACAGAAGGCTTTTTATCACAGGACAAGAAATCAGCCCTCGACAACTTAACCGGCAGAATTATTTTTTTTGAAAAAATCCCTAAGCCCCGGGGTCACAATTTCAGAAAAAATCTGACTTTCGGGAATTCACTCAAAAATGGTGCCCAACGGTTGCAAATGCTCCCCTGAAAGGTGTGGCGGTCGAAACAGAAGGCTTTTTATCACAGGACAAGAAATCAGCCCTCGAGAACTTAGCCGGCAGAAAAATATTTTTTTTGAAAAAATCCCTAAGCCCCGGGGTCACAATTTCAGAAAATATCTGACTTTCGGGAATTCACTCAAAAATGGTGCCCAACGGTTGCAAATGCTCCCCTGAAAGGTGTGGCGGTCGAAACAGAAGGCTTTTTATCACAGGACAAGAAATCAGCCCTCGACAACTTAACCGGCAGAATTATTTTTTTTGAAAAAATCCCTAAGCCCCGGGGTCACAATTTCAGAAAAAATCTGACTTTCGGGAATTCACTCAAAAATGGTGCCCAACGGTTGCCAATGCTCCCCTGAAAGGTTTGGCCGTCGAAACAGAAGGCTTTTTATCACAGGACAAGAAATCAGCCCTCGACAACTTAACCGGCAGAAATTTTTTTTTTTGAAAAAATCCCTAAGCCCCGGGGTCACAATTTCAGAAAAAATCTGACTTTCGGGAATTCACTCAAAAATGGTGCCCAACGGTTGCCAATGCTCCCCTGAAAGGTTTGGCCGTCGAAACAGAAGGCTTTTTATCACAGGACAAGAAATCAGCCCTCGATAACTTAGCCGGCAGAAAAATATTTTTTTTGAAAAAATCCCTAAGCCCCGGGGTCACAATTTCAGAAAAAATCTGACTTTCGGGAATTCACTCAAAAATGGTGCCCAACGGTTGCAAATGCTCCCCTGAAAGGTTTGGCGGTCGAAACAGAAGGCTTCTTATCACAGGACAAGAAATCAGCCCTCGATAACTTAATCGGCAGAAATTTTTTTTTTGAAAAAATCCCTAAGCCCCGGGGTCACAATTTCAGAAAAACTCTGACTTTCGGGAATTCACTCAAAAATGGTGCCCAACGGTTGCAAATGCTCCCCTGAAAGGTTTGGCCGTCGAAACAGAAGGCTTTTTATCACAGGGCAAGAAATCAGACCTCGAGAACTTAGCCGGCAGAAAAATATTTTTTTTGAAAAAATCCCTAAGCCCCGGGGTCACAATTTCAGAAAAAATCTGACTTTCGGGAATTCACTCAAAAATGGTGCCCAACGGTTGCAAATGCTCCCCTGAAAGGTTTGGCGGTCGAAACAGAAGGCTTCTTATCACAGGACAAGAAATCAGCCCTCGATAACTTAATCGGCAGAAATTTTTTTTTTGAAAAAATCCCTAAGCCCCGGGGTCACAATTTCAGAAAAAATCTGACTTTCGGGAATTCACTCAAAAATGGTGCCCAACGGTTGCAAATGCTCCCCTGAAAGGTTTGGCGGTCGAAACAGAAGGCTTTTTATCACAGGGCAAGAAATCAGACCTCGAGAACTTAGCCGGCAGAAAAATATTTTTTTGAAAAAATCCCTAAGCCCCGGGGTCACAATTTCAGAAAAAATCTGACTTTCGGGAATTCACTCAAAAATGGTGCCCAACGGTTGCCAATGCTCCCCTGAAAGGTTTGGCCGTCGAAACAGAAGGCTTTTTATCACAGGACAAGAAATCAGCCCTCGACAACTTAACCGGCAGAATTTTTTTTTTTGAAAAAATCCCTAAGCCCCGGGGTCACAATTTCAGAAAAAATCTGACTTTCGGGAATTCACTCAAAAATGGTGCCCAACGGTTGCCAATGCTCCCCTGAAAGGTTTGGCCGTCGAAACAGAAGGCTTTTTATCATAGGACAAGAAATCAGCCCTCGACAACTTAACCGGCAGAAATTTTTTTTTTGAAAAAATCCCTAAGCCCCGGGGTCACAATTTCAGAAAAAATCTGACTTTCGGGAATTCACTCAAAAATGGTGCCCAACGGTTGCAAATGCTCCCCTGAAAGGTTTGGCGGTCGAAACAGAAGGCTTTTTATCACAGGGCAAGAAATCAGACCTCGAGAACTTAGCCGGCAGAAAAATATTTTTTTGAAAAAATCCCTAAGCCCCGGGGTCACAATTTCAGAAAAAATCTGACTTTCGGGAATTCACTCAAAAATGGTGCCCAACGGTTGCCAATGCTCCCCTGAAAGGTTTGGCCGTCGAAACAGAAGGCTTTTTATCACAGGACAAGAAATCAGCCCTCGACAACTTAACCGGCAGAATTTTTTTTTTTTGAAAAAATCCCTAAGCCCCGGGGTCACAATTTCAGAAAAAATCTGACTTTCGGGAATTCACTCAAAAATGGTGCCCAACGGTTGCCAATGCTCCCCTGAAAGGTTTGGCCGTCGAAACAGAAGGCTTTTTATCATAGGACAAGAAATCAGCCCTCGACAACTTAACCGGCAGAAATTTTTTTTTTGAAAAAATCCCTAAGCCCCGGGGTCACAATTTCAGAAAATATCTGACTTTCGGGAATTCACTCAAAAATGGTGCCCAACGGTTGCAAATGCTCCCCTGAAAGGTTTGGCCATCGAAACAGAAGGCTTTTTATCACAGGACAAGAAATCAGCCCTCGACAACTTAACCGGCAGAATTTTTTTTTTTGAAAAAATCCCTAAGCCCCGGGTTCACAATTTCATAAAAAATCTGACTTTCGGGAATTCACTCAAAAATGGTGCCCAACGGTTGCAAATGCTCCCCTGAAAGGTTTGGCCGTCGAAACAGAAGGCTTTTTATCACAGGACAAGAAATCAGCCCTCGACAACTTAACCGGCAGAAATTTTTTTTTTGAAAAAATCCCTAAGCCCCGGGGTCACAATTTCAGAAAAAATCTGACTTTCGGGAATTCACTCAAAAATGGTGCCCAACGGTTGCCAATGCTCCCCTGAAAGGTTTGGCCGTCGAAACAGAAGGCTTTTTATCACAGGACAAGAAATCAGCCCTTGATAACTTAACCGGCAGAATTTTTTTTTTTGAAAAAATCCCTAAGCCCCGGGGTCACAATTTCAGAAAAAATCTGACTTCACGGGAATTCACTCAAAAATGGTGCCCAACGGTTGCAAATGCTCCCCTGAAAGGTTTGGCGGTCGAAACAGAAGGCTTTTTATCACAGGACAAGAAATCAGCCCTCGACAACTTAACCGGCATAATTTTTTTTTTTTTAAAAATCCCTAAGCCCCGGGGTCACAATTTCAGAAAAAATCTGACTTTCGGGAATTCACTCAAAAATGGTGCCCAACGGTTGCAAATGCTCCCCTGAAAGGTTTGGCGGTCGAAACAGAACGCTTTTTATCACAGGACAAGAAATCAGCCCTCGATAACTTAACCGGCAGAATTTTTTTTTTTGAAAAAATCCCTAAGCCCCGGAGTCACAATTTCAGAAAAAATCTGACTTTCGGGAATTCACTCAAAAATGGTGCCCAACGGTTGCAAATGCTCCACTGAAAGGTTTGGCCGTCGAAACAGAAGGCTTTTTATCACAGGGCAAGAAATCAGACCTCGAGAACTTAGCCGGCAGAAAAATATTTTTTTTGAAAAAATCCCTAAGCCCCGGGGTCACAATTTCAGAAAAAATCTGACTTTCGGGAATTCACTCAAAAATGGTGCCCAACGGTTGCAAATGCTCCCCTGAAAGGTTTGGCGGTCGAAACAGAAGGCTTCTTATCACAGGACAAGAAATCAGCCCTCGATAACTTAACCGGCAGAATTTTTTTTTTTGAAAAAATCCCTAAGCCCCGGGGTCACAATTTCAGAAAAAATCTGACTTCACGGGAATTCACTCAAAAATGGTGCCCAACGGTTGCAAATGCTCCCCTGAAAGGTTTGGCGGTCGAAACAGAAGGCTTTTTATCACAGGACAAGAAATCAGCCCTCGACAACTTAACCGGCATAATTTTTTTTTTTAAAAAAATCCCTAAGCCCCGGGGTCACAATTTCAGAAAAAATCTGACTTTCGGGAATTCACTCAAAAATGGTGCCCAACGGTTGCAAATGCTCCCCTGAAAGGTTTGGCGGTCGAAACAGAAGGCTTTTTATCACAGGACAAGAAATCAGCCCTCGATAACTTAACCGGCAGAATTTTTTTTTTTGAAAAAATCCCTAAGCCCCGGAGTCACAATTTCAGAAAAAATCTGACTTTCGGGAATTCACTCAAAAATGGTGCCCAACGGTTGCAAATGCTCCACTGAAAGGTTTGGCCGTCGAAACAGAAGGCTTTTTATCACAGGGCAAGAAATCAGACCTCGAGAACTTAGCCGGCAGAAAAATATTTTTTTTGAAAAAATCCCTAAGCCCCGGGGTCACAATTTCAGAAAAAATCTGACTTTCGGGAATTCACTCAAAAATGGTGCCCAACGGTTGCAAATGCTCCCCTGAAAGGTTTGGCGGTCGAAACAGAAGGCTTCTTATCACAGGACAAGAAATCAGCCCTCGATAACTTAATCGGCAGAAATTTTTTTTTTGAAAAAATCCCTAAGCCCCGGGGTCACAATTTCAGAAAAAATCTGACTTTCGGGAATTCACTCAAAAATGGTGCCCAACGGTTGCAAATGCTCCCCTGAAAGGTTTGGCGGTCGAAACAGAAGGCTTTTTATCACAGGGCAAGAAATCAGACCTCGAGAACTTAGCCGGCAGAAAAATATTTTTTTGAAAAAATCCCTAAGCCCCGGGGTCACAATTTCAGAAAAAATCTGACTTTCGGGAATTCACTCAAAAATGGTGCCCAACGGTTGCCAATGCTCCCCTGAAAGGTTTGGCCGTCGAAACAGAAGGCTTTTTATCACAGGACAAGAAATCAGCCCTCGACAACTTAACCGGCAGAATTTTTTTTTTTGAAAAAATCCCTAAGCCCCGGGGTCACAATTTCAGAAAAAATCTGACTTTCGGGAATTCACTCAAAAATGGTGCCCAACGGTTGCCAATGCTCCCCTGAAAGGTTTGGCCGTCGAAACAGAAGGCTTTTTATCATAGGACAAGAAATCAGCCCTCGACAACTTAACCGGCAGAAATTTTTTTTTTGAAAAAATCCCTAAGCCCCGGGGTCACAATTTCAGAAAAAATCTGACTTTCGGGAATTCACTCAAAAATGGTGCCCAACGGTTGCAAATGCTCCCCTGAAAGGTTTGGCGGTCGAAACAGAAGGCTTTTTATCACAGGGCAAGAAATCAGACCTCGAGAACTTAGCCGGCAGAAAAATATTTTTTTGAAAAAATCCCTAAGCCCCGGGGTCACAATTTCAGAAAAAATCTGACTTTCGGGAATTCACTCAAAAATGGTGCCCAACGGTTGCCAATGCTCCCCTGAAAGGTTTGGCCGTCGAAACAGAAGGCTTTTTATCACAGGACAAGAAATCAGCCCTCGACAACTTAACCGGCAGAATTTTTTTTTTTGAAAAAATCCCTAAGCCCCGGGGTCACAATTTCAGAAAAAATCTGACTTTCGGGAATTCACTCAAAAATGGTGCCCAACGGTTGCCAATGCTCCCCTGAAAGGTTTGGCCGTCGAAACAGAAGGCTTTTTATCATAGGACAAGAAATCAGCCCTCGACAACTTAACCGGCAGAAATTTTTTTTTTGAAAAAATCCCTAAGCCCCGGGGTCACAATTTCAGAAAATATCTGACTTTCGGGAATTCACTCAAAAATGGTGCCCAACGGTTGCAAATGCTCCCCTGAAAGGTTTGGCCATCGAAACAGAAGGCTTTTTATCACAGGACAAGAAATCAGCCCTCGACAACTTAACCGGCAGAATTTTTTTTTTTGAAAAAATCCCTAAGCCCCGGGGTCACAATTTCATAAAAAATCTGACTTTCGGGAATTCACTCAAAAATGGTGCCCAACGGTTGCAAATGCTCCCCTGAAAGGTTTGGCCGTCGAAACAGAAGGCTTTTTATCACAGGACAAGAAATCAGCCCTCGACAACTTAACCGGCAGAAATTTTTTTTTTGAAAAAATCCCTAAGCCCCGGGGTCACAATTTCAGAAAAAATCTGACTTTCGGGAATTCACTCAAAAATGGTGCCCAACGGTTGCCAATGCTCCCCTGAAAGGTTTGGCCGTCGAAACAGAAGGCTTTTTATCACAGGACAAGAAATCAGCCCTCGATAACTTAACCGGCAGAATTTTTTTTTTTGAAAAAATCCCTAAGCCCCGGGGTCACAATTTCAGAAAAAATCTGACTTCACGGGAATTCACTCAAAAATGGTGCCCAACGGTTGCAAATGCTCCCCTGAAAGGTTTGGCGGACGAAACAGAAGGCTTTTTATCACAGGACAAGAAATCAGCCCTCGACAACTTAACCGGCATAATTTTTTTTTAAAAAAAAATCCCTAAGCCCCGGGGTCACAATTTCAGAAAAAATCTGACTTTCGGGAATTCACTCAAAAATGGTGCCCAACGGTTGCAAATGCTCCCCTGAAAGGTTTGGCCGTCGAAACAGAAGGCTTTTTATCACAGGACAAGAAATCAGCCCTCGATAACTTAACCGGCAGAATTTTTTTTTTTGAAAAAATCCCTAAGCCCCGGAGTCACAATTTCAGAAAAAATCTGACTTTCGGGAATTCACTCAAAAATGGTGCCCAACGGTTGCAAATGCTCCCCTGAAAGGTTTGGCGGTCGAAACAGAAGGCTTTTTATCACAGGGCAAGAAATCAGACCTCGAGAACTTAGCCGGCAGAAAAATATTTTTTTTGAAAAAATCCCTAAGCCCCGGGGTCACAATTTCAGAAAAAATCTGACTTTCGGGAATTCACTCAAAAATGGTGCCCAACGGTTGCCAATGCTCCCCTGAAAGGTTTGGCCGTCGAAACAGAAGGCTTTTTATCACAGGACAAGAAATCAGCCCTCGATAACTTAACCGGCAGAAATTTTTTTTATTGAAAAAATCCCTAAGCCCCGGGGTCACAATTTCAGAAAAAATCTGACTTCACGGGAATTCACTCAAAAATGGTGCCCAACGGTTGCCAATGCTCCCCTGAAAGGTTTGGCCGTCGAAACAGAAGGCTTTTTATCACAGGACAAGAAATCAGCCCTCGACAACTTAACCGGCAGAATTTTTTTTTTTTGAAAAAATCCCTAAGCCCCGGGGTCACAATTTCAGAAAAAATCTGACTTTCGAGAATTCACTCAAAAATGGTGCCCAACGGTTGCAAATGCTCCCCTGAAAGGTTTGGCGGTCGAAACAGAAGGCTTTTTATCACAGGACAAGAAATCAGCCCTCGATAACTTAATCGGCAGAAATTTTTTTTTAAAAAAAATCCCTAAGCCCCGGGGTCACAATTTCAGAAAAAATCTGACTTTCGGGAATTCACTCAAAAATGGTGCCCAACGGTTGCAAATGCTCCCCTGAAAGGTGTGGCGGTCGAAACAGAAGGCTTTTTATCAGAGGGCAAGAAATCAGACCTCGAGAACTTAGCCGGCAGAAAAATATTTTTTTGAAAAAATCCCTAAGCCCCGGGGTCACAATTTCAGAAAAAATCTGACTTTCGGGAATTCACTCAAAAATGGTGCCCAACGGTTGCCAATGCTCCCCTGAAAGGTTTGGCCGTCGAAACAGAAGGCTTTTTATCACAGGACAAGAAATCAGCCCTCGACAACTTAACCGGCAGAATTTTTTTTTTTGAAAAAATCCATAAGCCCCGGGGTCACAATTTCAGAAAAAATCTGACTTTCGGGAATTCACTCAAAAATGGTGCCCAACGGTTGCCAATGCTCCCCTGAAAGGTTTGGCCGTCGAAACAGAGGGCTTTTTATCATAGGACAAGAAATCAGCCCTCGACAACGTAACCGGCAGAAATTTTTTTTTTGAAAAAATCCCTAAGCCCCGGGGTCACAATTTCAGAAAATATCTGACTTTCGGGAATTCACTCAAAAATGGTGCCCAACGGTTGCAAATGCTCCCCTGAAAGGTTTGGCCATCGAAACAGAAGGCTTTTTATCACAGGACAAGAAATCAGCCCTCGACAACTTAACCGGCAGAATTTTTTTTTTTGAAAAAATCCCTAAGCCCCGGGGTCACAATTTCAGAAAAAATCTGACTTTCGGGAATTCACTCAAAAATGGTGCCCAACGGTTGCAAATGCTCCCCTGAAAGGTTTGGCCGTCGAAACAGAAGGCTTTTTATCACAGGGCAAGAAATCAGACCTCGAGAACTTAGCCGGCAGAAAAATATTTTTTTGAAAAAATCCCTAAGCCCCGGGGTCACAATTTCAGAAAAAATCTGACTTTCGGGAATTCACTCAAAAATGGTGCCCAACGGTTGCCAATGCTCCCCTGAAAGGTTTGGCCGTCGAAACAGAAGGCTTTTTATCACAGGACAAGAAATCAGCCCTCGACAACTTAACCGGCAGAATTTTTTTTTTTTGAAAGAATCCCTAAGCCCCGGGGTCACAATTTCAGAAAAAATCTGACTTTCGGGAATTCACTCAAAAATGGTGCCCAACGGTTGCCAATGCTCCCCTGAAAGGTTTGGCCGTCGAAACAGAAGGCTTTTTATCATAGGACAAGAAATCAGCCCTCGACAACTTAACCGGCAGAAATTTTTTTTTTGAAAAAATCCCTAAGCCCCGGGGTCACAATTTCAGAAAATATCTGACTTTCGGGAATTCACTCAAAAATGGTGCCCAACGGTTGCAAATGCTCCCCTGAAAGGTTTGGCCATCGAAACAGAAGGCTTTTTATCACAGGACAAGAAATCAGCCCTCGACAACTTAACCGGCAGAATTTTTTTTTTTGAAAAAATCCCTAAGCCCCGGGGTCACAATTTCATAAAAAATCTGACTTTCGGGAATTCACTCAAAAATGGTGCCCAACGGTTGCAAATGCTCCCCTGAAAGGTTTGGCGGTCGAAACAGAAGGCTTTTTATCACAGGGCAAGAAATCAGACCTCGAGAACTTAGCCGGCAGAAAAATATTTTTTTGAAAAAATCCCTAAGCCCCGGGGTCACAATTTCAGAAAAAATCTGACTTTCGGGAATTCACTCAAAAATGGTGCCCAACGGTTGCCAATGCTCCCCTGAAAGGTTTGGCCGTCGAAACAGAAGGCTTTTTATCATAGGACAAGAAATCAGCCCTCGACAACTTAACCGGCAGAAATTTTTTTTTTGAAAAAATCCCTAAGCCCCGGGGTCACAATTTCAGAAAATATCTGACTTTCGGGAATTCACTCAAAAATGGTGCCCAACGGTTGCAAATGCTCCCCTGAAAGGTTTGGCCATCGAAACAGAAGGCTTTTTATCACAGGACAAGAAATCAGCCCCCGACAACTTAACCGGCAGAATTTTTTTCTTTGAAAAAATCCCTAAGCCCCGGGGTCACAATTTCAGAAAAAATCTGACTTTCGGGAATTCACTCAAAAATGGTGCCCAACGGTTGCAAATGCTCCCCTGAAAGGTTTGGCCGTCGAAACAGAAGGCTTTTTATCACAGGACAATAAATCAGCCCTCGACAACTTAACCGGCAGAAATTTTTTTTTTGAAAAAATCCCTAAGCCCCGGGGTCACAATTTCAGAAAATATCTGACTTTCGGGAATTCACTCAAAAATGGTGCCCAACGGTTGCAAATGCTCCCCTGAAAGGTTTGGCCATCGAAACAGAAGGCTTTTTATCACAGGACAAGAAATCAGCCCCCGACAACTTAACCGGCAGAATTTTTTTCTTTGAAAAAATCCCTAAGCCCCGGGGTCACAATTTCAGAAAAAATCTGACTTTCGGGAATTCACTCAAAAATGGTGCCCAACGGTTGCAAATGCTCCCCTGAAAGGTTTGGCCATCGAAACAGAAGGCTTTTTATCACAGGACAATAAATCAGCCCTCGACAACTTAACCGGCAGATTTTTTTTTTTAAAAAAATCCCTAAGCCCCGGGGTCACAATTTCAGAAAATATCTGACTTTCGGGAATTCACTCAAAAATGGTGCCCAACGGTTGCCAATGCTCCCCTGAAAGGTTTGGCGGTCGAAACAGAAGTCTTTTTATCACAGGACAAGAAATCAGCCCTCGATAACTTAAACGGCAGAATTTTTTTTTTTGAAAAAATCCCTAAGCCCCGGGGTCACAATTTCAGAAAAAATCTGACTTCACGGGAATTCACTCAAAAATGGTGCCCAACGGTTGCAAATGCTCCCCTGAAAGGTTTGGCCGTCGAAACAGAAGGCTTTTTATCACAGGACAAGAAATCAGCCCTCGACAACTTAACCGGCAGAATTTTTTTTTTTGAAAAAATCCCTAAGCCCCGGGGTCACAATTTCAGAAAATATCTGACTTTCGGGAATTCACTCAAAAATGGTGCCCAACGGTTGCAGATGCTCCCCTGAAAGGTTTAGCCATCGAAACAGAAGTCTTTTTATCACAGGACAAGAAATCAGCCCTCGACAACTTAACCGGCAGAATTTTTTTTTTTGAAAAAATCCCTAAGCCCCGGGGTCACAATTTCAGAAAAAATCTGACTTTCGGGAATTCACTCAAAAATGGTGCCCAACGGTTGCCAATGCTCCCCTGAAAGGTTTGGCCGTCGAAACAGAAGGCTTTTTATCATAGGACAAGAAATCAGCCCTCGACAACTTAACCGGCAGAAATTTTTTTTTTGAAAAATCCCTAAGCCCCGGGGTCACAATTTCAGAAAATATCTGACTTTCGGGAATTCACTCAAAAATGGTGCCCAACGGTTGCAAATGCTCCCCTGAAAGGTTTGGCCATCGAAACAGAAGGCTTTTTATCACAGGACAAGAAATCAGCCCTCGACAACTTAACCGGCAGAATTTTTTTTTTTGAAAAAATCCCTAAGCCCCGGGGTCACAATTTCATAAAAAATCTGACTTTCGGGAATTCACTCAAAAATGTTGCCCAACGGTTGCAAATGCTCCCCTGAAAGGTTTGGCCGTCGAAACAGAAGGCTTTTTATCACAGGACAATAAATCAGCCCTCGACAACTTAACCGGCAGATTTTTTTTTAAAAAAAAATCCCTAAGCCCCGGGGTCACAATTTCAGAAAAAATCTGACTTTCGGGAATTCACTCAAAAATGGTGCCCAACGGTTGCCAATGCTCCCCTGAAAGGTTTGGCGGTCGAAACAGAAGTCTTTTTATCACAGGACAAGAAATCAGCCCTCGATAACTTAAACGGCAGATTTTTTTTTTTTGAAAAAATCCCTAAGCCCCGGGGTCACAATTTCAGAAAAAATCTGACTTCACGGGAATTCACTCAAAAATGGTGCCCAACGGTTGCAAATGCTCCCCTGAAAGGTTTGGCCGTCGAAACAGAAGGCTTTTTATCACAGGACAAGAAATCAGCCCTCGACAACTTAACCGGCAGAATTTTTTTTTTTGAAAAAATCCCTAAGCCCCGGGGTCACAATTTCAGAAAATATCTGACTTTCGGGAATTCACTCAAAAATGGTTCCCAACGGTTGCAGATGCTCCCCTGAAAGGTTTGGCCATCGAAACAGAAGTCTTTTTATCACAGGACAAGAAATCAGCCCTCGACAACTTAACCGGCAGAATTTTTTTTTTTGAAAAAATCCCTAAGCCCCGGGGTCACAATTTCAGAAAAAATCTGACTTCACGGGAATTCACTCAAAAATGGTGCCCAACGGTTGCAAATGCTCCCCTGAAAGGTTTGGCGATCGAAACAGAAGGCTTCTTATCACAGGACAAGAAATCAGCCCTCGATAACTTAATCGGCAGAAATTTTTTTTTTGAAAAAATCCCTAAGCCCCGGGGTCACAATTTCAGAAAAAATCTGACTTTCGGGAATTCACTCAAAAATGGTGCCCAACGGTTGCAAATGCTCCCCTGAAAGGTTTGGCGGTCGAAACAGAAGGCTTTTTATCACAGGGCAAGAAATCAGACCTCGAGAACTTAGCCGGCAGAAAAATATTTTTTTGAAAAAATCCCTAAGCCCCGGGGTCACAATTTCAGAAAAAATCTGACTTTCGGGAATTCACTCAAAAATGGTGCCCAACGGTTGCCAATGCTCCCCTGAAAGGTTTGGCCGTCGAAACAGAAGGCTTTTTATCACAGGACAAGAAATCAGCCCTCAACAACTTAACCGGCAGAATTTTTTTTTTTGAAAAAATCCCTAAGCCCCGGGGTCACAATTTCAGAAAAAATCTGACTTTCGGGAATTCACTCAAAAATGGTGCCCAACGGTTGCCAATGCTCCCCTGAAAGGTTTGGCCGTCGAAACAGAAGGCTTTTTATCATAGGACAAGAAATCAGCCCTCGACAACTTAACCGGCAGAAATTTTTTTTTTGAACAAATCCCTAAGCCCCGGGGTCACAATTTCAGAAAAAATCTGACTTTCGGGAATTCACTCAAAAATGGTGCCCAACGGTTGCAAATGCTCCCCTGAAAGGTTTGGCGGTCGAAACAGAAGGCTTTTTATCACAGGGCAAGAAATCAGACCTCGAGAACTTAGCCGGCAGAAAAATATTTTTTTGAAAAAATCCCTAAGCCCCGGGGTCACAATTTCAGAAAAAATCTGACTTTCGGGAATTCACTCAAAAATGGTGCCCAACGGTTGCCAATGCTCCCCTGAAAGGTTTGGCCGTCGAAACAGAAGGCTTTTTATCACAGGACAAGAAATCAGCCCTCGACAACTTAACCGGCAGAATTTTTTTTTTTGAAAAAATCCCTAAGCCCCGGGGTCACAATTTCAGAAAAAATCTGACTTTCGGGAATTCACTCAAAAATGGTGCCCAACGGTTGCCAATGCTCCCCTGAAAGGTTTGGCCGTCGAAACAGAAGGCTTTTTATCATAGGACAAGAAATCAGCCCTCGACAACTTAACCGGCAGAAATTTTTTTTTTGAAAAAATCCCTAAGCCCCGGGGTCACAATTTCAGAAAATATCTGACTTTCGGGAATTCACTCAAAAATGGTGCCCAACGGTTGCCAATGCTCCCCTGAAAGGTTTGGCCGTCGAAACAGAAGGCTTTTTATCACAGGACAAGAAATCAGCCCTCGATAACTTAACCGGCAGAATTTTTTTTTTTGAAAAAATCCCTAAGCCCCGGGGTCACAATTTCAGAAAAAATCTGACTTCACGGGAATTCACTCAAAAATGGTGCCCAACGGTTGCAAATGCTCCCCTGAAAGGTTTGGCGGACGAAACAGAAGGCTTTTTATCACAGGACAAGAAATCAGCCCTCGACAACTTAACCGGCATAATTTTTTTTTTAAAAAAAATCCCTAAGCCCCGGGGTCACAATTTCAGAAAAAATCTGACTTTCGGGAATTCACTCAAAAATGGTGCCCAACGGTTGCAAATGCTCCCCTGAAAGGTTTGGCGGTCGAAACAGAAGGCTTTTTATCACAGGACAAGAAATCAGCCCTCGATAACTTAACCGGCAGAATTTTTTTTTTTGAAAAAATCCCTAAGCCCCGGAGTCACAATTTCAGAAAAAATCTGACTTTCGGGAATTCACTCAAAAATGGTGCCCAACGGTTGCAAATGCTCCCCTGAAAGGTTTGGCGGTCGAAACAGAAGGCTTTTTATCACAGGGCAAGAAATCAGACCTCGACAACTTAGCCGGCAGAAAAATATTTTTTTTGAAAAAATCCCTAAGCCCCGGGGTCACAATTTCAGAAAAAATCTGACTTTCGGGAATTCACTCAAAAATGGTGCCCAACGGTTGCCAATGCTCCCCTGAAAGGTTTGGCCGTCGAAACAGAAGGCTTTTTATCACAGGACAAGAAATCAGCCCTCGATAACTTAACCGGCAGAATTTTTTTTATTGAAAAAATCCCTAAGCCCCGGGGTCACAATTTCAGAAAAAATCTGACTTCACGGGAATTCACTCAAAAATGGTGCCCAACGGTTGCCAATGCTCCCCTGAAAGGTTTGGCCGTCGAAACAGAAGGCTTTTTATCACAGGACAAGAAATCAGCCCTCGACAACTTAACCGGCAGAATTTTTTTTTTTGAAAAAATCCCTAAGCCCCGGGGTCACAATTTCAGAAAAAATCTGACTTCACGGGAATTCACTCAAAAATGGTGCCCAACGGTTGCAAATGCTCCCCTGAAAGGTTTGGCGATCGAAACAGAAGGCTTCTTATCACAGGACAAGAAATCAGCCCTCGATAACTTAATCGGCAGAAATTTTTTTTTTGAAAAAATCCCTAAGCCCCGGGGTCACAATTTCAGAAAAAATCTGACTTTCGGGAATTCACTCAAAAATGGTGCCCAACGGTTGCAAATGCTCCCCTGAAAGGTTTGGCGGTCGAAACAGAAGGCTTTTTATCACAGGGCAAGAAATCAGACCTCGAGAACTTAGCCGGCAGAAAAATATTTTTTTGAAAAAATCCCTAAGCCCCGGGGTCACAATTTCAGAAAAAATCTGACTTTCGGGAATTCACTCAAAAATGGTGCCCAACGGTTGCCAATGCTCCCCTGAAAGGTTTGGCCGTCGAAACAGAAGGCTTTTTATCACAGGACAAGAAATCAGCCCTCGACAACTTAACCGGCAGAATTTTTTTTTTTGAAAAAATCCCTAAGCCCCGGGGTCACAATTTCAGAAAAAATCTGACTTTCGGGAATTCACTCAAAAATGGTGCCCAACGGTTGCCAATGCTCCCCTGAAAGGTTTGGCCGTCGAAACAGAAGGCTTTTTATCATAGGACAAGAAATCAGCCCTCGACAACTTAACCGGCAGAATTTTTTTTTTTGAAAAAATCCCTAAGCCCCGGGGTCACAATTTCAGAAAATATCTGAATTTCGGGAATTCACTCAAAAATGGTGCCCAACGGTTGCCAATGCTCCCCTGAAAGGTTTGGCCGTCGAAACAGAAGGCTTTTTATCACAGGACAAGAAATCAGCCCTCGATAACTTAACCGGCAGAATTTTTTTTTTTGAAAAAATCCCTAAGCCCCGGGGTCACAATTTCAGAAAAAATCTGACTTCACGGGAATTCACTCAAAAATGGTGCCCAACGGTTGCAAATGCTCCCCTGAAAGGTTTGGCGGACGAAACAGAAGGCTTTTTATCACAGGACAAGAAATCAGCCCTCGACAACTTAACCGGCATAATTTTTTTTAAAAAAAAAATCCCTAAGCCCCGGGGTCACAATTTCAGAAAAAATCTGACTTTCGGGAATTCACTCAAAAATGGTGCCCAACGGTTGCAAATGCTCCCCTGAAAGGTTTGGCGGTCGAAACAGAAGGCTTTTTATCACAGGACAAGAAATCAGCCCTCGATAACTTAACCGGCAGAATTTTTTTTTTTGAAAAAATCCCTAAGCCCCGGAGTCACAATTTCAGAAAAAATCTGACTTTCGGGAATTCACTCAAAAATGGTGCCCAACGGTTGCAAATGCTCCCCTGAAAGGTTTGGCGGTCGAAACAGAAGGCTTTTTATCACAGGGCAAGAAATCAGACCTCGAGAACTTAGCCGGCAGAAAAATATTTTTTTTGAAAAAATCCCTAAGCCCCGGGGTCACAATTTCAGAAAAAATCTGACTTTCGGGAATTCACTCAAAAATGGTGCCCAACGGTTGCCAATGCTCCCCTGAAAGGTTTGGCCGTCGAAACAGAAGGCTTTTTATCACAGGACAAGAAATCAGCCCTCGATAACTTAACCGGCAGAAATTTTTTTATTGAAAAAATCCCTAAGCCCCGGGGTCACAATTTCAGAAAAAATCTGACTTCACGGGAATTCACTCAAAAATGGTGCCCAACGGTTGCCAATGCTCCCCTGAAAGGTTTGGCCGTCGAAACAGAAGGCTTTTTATCACAGGACAAGAAATCAGCCCTCGACAACTTAACCGGCAGAATTTTTTTTTTTTGAAAAAATCCCTAAGCCCCGGGGTCACAATTTCAGAAAAAATCTGACTTTCGAGAATTCACTCAAAAATGGTGCCCAACGGTTGCAAATGCTCCCCTGAAAGGTTTGGCGGTCGAAACAGAAGGCTTTTTATCACAGGACAAGAAATCAGCCCTCGATAACTTAATCGGCAGAATTTTTTTTTTAAAAAAAATCCCTAAGCCCCGGGGTCACAATTTCAGAAAAAATCTGACTTTCGGGAATTCACTCAAAAATGGTGCCCAACGGATGCAAATGCTCCCCTGAAAGGTGTGGCGGTCGAAACAGAAGGCTTTTTATCACAGGGCAAGAAATCAGACCTCGAGAACTTAGCCGGCAGAAAAATATTTTTTTGAAAAAATCCCTAAGCCCCGGGGTCACAATTTCAGAAAAAATCTGACTTTCGGGAATTCACTCAAAAATGGTGCCCAACGGTTGCCAATGCTCCCCTGAAAGGTTTGGCCGTCGAAACAGAAGGCTTTTTATCACAGGACAAGAAATCAGCCCTCGACAACTTAACCGGCAGAATTTTTTTTTTTGAAAAAATCCCTAAGCCCCGGGGTCACAATTTCAGAAAAAATCTGACTTTCGGGAATTCACTCAAAAATGGTGCCCAACGGTTGCCAATGCTCCCCTGAAAGGTTTGGCCGTCGAAACAGAAGGCTTTTTATCATAGGACAAGAAATCAGCCCTCGACAACGTAACCGGCAGAAATTTTTTTTTTGAAAAAATCCCTAAGCCCCGGGGTCACAATTTCAGAAAATATCTGACTTTCGGGAATTCACTCAAAAATGGTGCCCAACGGTTGCAAATGCTCCCCTGAAAGGTTTGGCCATCGAAACAGAAGGCTTTTTATCACAGGACAAGAAATCAGCCCTCGACAACTTAACCGGCAGAATTTTTTTTTTTGAAAAAATCCCTAAGCCCCGGGGTCACAATTTCAGAAAAAATCTGACTTTCGGGAATTCACTCAAAAATGGTGCCCAACGGTTGCAAATGCTCCCCTGAAAGGTTTGGCCGTCGAAACAGAAGGCTTTTTATCACAGGGCAAGAAATCAGACCTCGAGAACTTAGCCGGCAGAAAAATATTTTTTTGAAAAAATCCCTAAGCCCCGGGGTCACAATTTCAGAAAAAATCTGACTTTCGGGAATTCACTCAAAAATGGTGCCCAACGGTTGCCAATGCTCCCCTGAAAGGTTTGGCCGTCGAAACAGAAGGCTTTTTATCACAGGACAAGAAATCAGCCCTCGACAACTTAACCGGCAGAATTTTTTTTTTTTTAAAGAATCCCTAAGCCCCGGGGTCACAATTTCAGAAAAAATCTGACTTTCGGGAATTCACTCAAAAATGGTGCCCAACGGTTGCCAATGCTCCCCTGAAAGGTTTGGCCGTCGAAACAGAAGGCTTTTTATCATAGGACAAGAAATCAGCCCTCGACAACTTAACCGGCAGAAATTTTTTTTTTGAAAAAATCCCTAAGCCCCGGGGTCACAATTTCAGAAAATATCTGACTTTCGGGAATTCACTCAAAAATGGTGCCCAACGGTTGCAAATGCTCCCCTGAAAGGTTTGGCCATCGAAACAGAAGGCTTTTTATCACAGGACAAGAAATCAGCCCTCGACAACTTAACCGGCAGAATTTTTTTTTTTGAAAAAATCCCTAAGCCCCGGGGTCACAATTTCATAAAAAATCTGACTTTCGGGAATTCACTCAAAAATGGTGCCCAACGGTTGCAAATGCTCCCCTGAAAGGTTTGGCGGTCGAAACAGAAGGCTTTTTATCACAGGGCAAGAAATCAGACCTCGAGAACTTAGCCGGCAGAAAAATATTTTTTTGAAAAAATCCCTAAGCCCCGGGGTCACAATTTCAGAAAAAATCTGACTTTCGGGAATTCACTCAAAAATGGTGCCCAACGGTTGCCAATGCTCCCCTGACAGGTTTGGCCGTCGAAACAGAAGGCTTTTTATCACAGGGCAAGAAATCAGACCTCGACAACTTAACCGGCAGAATTTTTTTTTTTTGAAAAAATCCCTAAGCCCCGGGGTCACAATTTCAGAAAAAATCTGACTTTCGGGAATTCACTCAAAAATGGTGCCCAACGGTTGCCAATGCTCCCCTGAAAGGTTTGGCCGTCGAAACAGAAGGCTTTTTATCATAGGACAAGAAATCAGCCCTCGACAACTTAACCGGCAGAAATTTTTTTTTTGAAAAAATCCCTAAGCCCCGGGGTCACAATTTCAGAAAATATCTGACTTTCGGGAATTCACTCAAAAATGGTGCCCAACGGTTGCAAATGCTCCCCTGAAAGGTTTGGCCGTCGAAACAGAAGGCTTTTTATCACAGGACAATAAATCAGCCCTCGACAACTTAACCGGCAGATTTTTTTTTTAAAAAAAATCCCTAAGCCCCGGGGTCACAATTTCAGAAAAAATCTGACTTCACGGGAATTCACTCAAAAATGGTGCCCAACGGTTGCAAATGCTCCCCTGAAAGGTTTGGCGGTCGAAACAGAAGTCTTTTTATCACAGGACAAGAAATCAGCCCTCGATAACTTAAACGGCAGAATTTTTTTTTTTGAAAAAATCCCTAAGCCCCGGGGTCACAATTTCAGAAAAAATCTGACTTCACGGGAATTCACTCAAAAATGGTGCCCAACGGTTGCAAATGCTCCCCTGAAAGGTTTGGCCGTCGAAACAGAAGGCTTTTTATCACAGGACAAGAAATCAGCCCTCGACAACTTAACCGGCAGAATTTTTTTTTAAAAAAAAATCCCTAAGCCCCGGGGTCACAATTTCAGAAAATATCTGACTTTCGGGAATTCACTCAAAAATGGTTCCCAACGGTTGCAGATGCTCCCCTGAAAGGTTTGGCCATCGAAACAGAAGTCTTTTTATCACAGGACAAGAAATCAGCCCTCGACAACTTAACCGGCAGAATTTTTTTTTTTGAAAAAATCCCTAAGCCCCGGGGTCACAATTTCAGAAAAAATCTGACTTTCGGGAATTCACTCAAAAATGGTGCCCAACGGTTGCCAATGCTCCCCTGAAAGGTTTGGCCGTCGAAACAGAAGGCTTTTTATCATAGGACAAGAAATCAGCCCTCGACAACTTAACCGGCAGAAATTTTTTTTTTGAAAAATCCCTAAGCCCCGGGGTCACAATTTCAGAAAATATCTGACTTTCGGGAATTCACTCAAAAATGGTGCCCAACGATTGCAAATGCTCCCCTGAAAGGTTTGGCCATCGAAACAGAAGGCTTTTTATCACAGGACAAGAAATCAGCCCTCGACAACTTAACCGGCAGAATTTTTTTTTTTGAAAAAATCCCTAAGCCCCGGGGTCACAATTTCATAAAAAATCTGACTTTCGGGAATTCACTCAAAAATGTTGCCCAACGGTTGCAAATGCTCCCCTGAAAGGTTTGGCCGTCGAAACAGAAGGCTTTTTATCACAGGACAAGAAATCAGCCCTCGACAACTTAACCGGCAGATTTTTTTTTAAAAAAAAATCCCTAAGCCCCGGGGTCACAATTTCAGAAAAAATCTGACTTTCGGGAATTCACTCAAAAATGGTGCCCAACGGTTGCCAATGCTCCCCTGAAAGGTTTGGCGGTCGAAACAGAAGTCTTTTTATCACAGGACAAGAAATCAGCCCTCGATAACTTAAACGGCAGATTTTTTTTTTTTGAAAAAATCCCTAAGCCCCGGGGTCACAATTTCAGAAAAAATCTGACTTCACGGGAATTCACTCAAAAATGGTGCCCAACGGTTGCAAATGCTCCCCTGAAAGGTTTGGCCGTCGAAACAGAAGGCTTTTTATCACAGGACAAGAAATCAGCCCTTGACAACTTAACCGGCAGAATTTTTTTTTTTGAAAAAATCCCTAAGCCCCGGGGTCACAATTTCAGAAAATATCTGACTTTCGGGAATTCACTCAAAAATGGTTCCCAACGGTTGCAGATGCTCCCCTGAAAGGTTTGGCCATCGAAACAGAAGTCTTTTTATCACAGGACAAGAAATCAGCCCTCGACAACTTAACCGGCAGAATTTTTTTTTTGAAAAAATCCCTAAGCCCCGGGGTCACAATTTCAGAAAAAATCTGACTTTCGGGAATTCACTCAAAAATGGTGCCCAACGGTTGCCAATGCTCCCCTGAAAGGTTTGGCCGTCGAAACAGAAGGCTTTTTATCATAGGACAAGAAATCAGCCCTCGACAACTTAACCGGCAGAAATTTTTTTTTTGAAAAAATCCCTAAGCCCCGGGGTCACAATTTCAGAAAATATCTGACTTTCGGGAATTCACTCAAAAATGGTGCCCAACGGTTGCCAATGCTCCCCTGAAAGGTTTGGCCGTCGAAACAGAAGGCTTTTTATCATAGGACAAGAAATCAGCCCTCGACAACTTAACCGGCAGAAATTTTTTTTTTGAAAAAATCCCTAAGCCCCGGGGTCACAATTTCAGAAAATATCTGACTTTCGGGAATTCACTCAAAAATGGTGCCCAACGGTTGCAAATGCTCCCCTGAAAGGTTTGGCCATCGAAACAGAAGGCTTTTTATCACAGGACAAGAAATCAGCCCTCGACAACTTAACCGGCAGAATTTTTTTTTTTGAAAAAATCCCTAAGCCCCGGGGTCACAATTTCATAAAAAATCTGACTTTCGGGAATTCACTCAAAAATGGTGCCCAACGGTTGCCAATGCTCCCCTGAAAGGTTTGGCGGTCGAAACAGAAGGCTTTTTATCACAGGACAAGAAATCAGCCCTCGATAACTTAAACGGCAGAATTTTTTTTTTTGAAAAAATCCCTAAGCCCCGGGGTCACAATTTCAGAAAAAATCTGACTTCACGGGAATTCACTCAAAAATGGTGCCCAACGGTTGCAAATGCTCCCCTGAAAGGTTTGGCCGTCGAAACAGAAGGCTTTTTATCACAGGACAAGAAATCAGCCCTCGACAACTTAACCGGCAGAATTTTTTTTTTTGAAAAAATCCCTAAGCCCCGGGGTCACAATTTCAGAAAATATCTGACTTTCGGGAATTCACTCAAAAATGGTGCCCAAAGGTTGCAAATGCTCCCCTGAAAGGTTTGGCGGTCGAAACAGAAGGCTTTTTATCACAGGACAAGAAATCAGAGCTCGAGAACTTAACCGGGAGAAAAATATTTTTTTGAAAAAATCCCTAAGCCCCGGGGTCACAATTTCAGAAAAAATCTGACTTTCGGGAATTCACTCAAAAATGGTGCCCAACGGTTGCAAATGCTCCCCTGAAAGGTTTGGCTGTCGAAACAGAAGGCTTTTTATCACAGGACAAGAAATCAGCCCTCGACAACTTAACCGGCAGAATTTTTTTTTTTGAAAAAATCCCTAAGCCCCGGGGTCACAATTTCAGAAAAAATCTGACTTTCGGGAATTCACTCAAAAATGGTGCCCAACGGTTGCCAATGCTCCCCTGAAAGGTTTGGCCGTCGAAACAGAAGGCTTTTTATCATAGGACAAGAAATCAGCCCTCGACAACTTAACCGGCAGAAATTTTTTTTTTGAAAAATCCCTAAGCCCCGGGGTCACAATTTCAGAAAATATCTGACTTTCGGGAATTCACTCAAAAATGGTGCCCAACGGTTGCAAATGCTCCCCTGAAAGGTTTGGCCATCGAAACAGAAGGCTTTTTATCACAGGACAAGAAATCAGCCCTCGACAACTTAACCGGCAGAATTTTTTTTTTTGAAAAAATCCCTAAGCCCCGGGGTCACAATTTCATAAAAAATCTTACTTTCGGGAATTCACTCAAAAATGGTGCCCAACGGTTGCAAATGCTCCCCTGAAAGGTTTGGCCGTCGAAACAGAAGGCTTTTTATCACAGGACAATAAATCAGCCCTCGACAACTTAACCGGCAGATTTTTTTTAAAAAAAAAATCCCTAAGCCCCGGGGTCACAATTTCAGAAAAAATCTGACTTTCGGGAATTCACTCAAAAATGGTGCCCAACGGTTGCCAATGCTCCCCTGAAAGGTTTGGCGGTCGAAACAGAAGTCTTTTTATCACAGGACAAGAAATCAGCCCTCGATAACTTAAACGGCAGAATTTTTTTTTTTGAAAAAATCCCTAAGCCCCGGGGTCACAATTTCAGAAAAAATCTGACTTCACGGGAATTCACTCAAAAATGGTGCCCAACGGTTGCAAATGCTCCCCTGAAAGGTTTGGCCGTCGAAACAGAATGCTTTTTATCACAGGACAAGAAATCAGCCCTCGACAACTTAACCGGCAGATTTTTTTTTTTAAAAAAAATCCCTAAGCCCCGGGGTCACAATTTCAGAAAATATCTGACTTTCGGGAATTCACTCAAAAATGGTGCCCAACGGTTGGAAATGCTCCCCTGAAAGGTTTGGCCATCGAAACAGAAGGCTTTTTATCACAGGACAAGAAATCAGCCCTCGACAACTTAACCGGCAGATTTTTTTTAAAAAAAAAATCCCTAAGCCCCGGGGTCACAATTTCAGAAAAAATCTGACTTTCGGGAATTCACTCAAAAATGGTGCCCAACGGTTGCCAATGCTCCCCTGAAAGGTTTGGCGGTCGAAACAGAAGTCTTTTTATCACAGGACAAGAAATCAGCCCTCGATAACTTAAACGGCAGAATTTTTTTTTTTGAAAAAATCCCTAAGCCCCGGGGTCACAATTTCAGAAAAAATCTGACTTCACGGGAATTCACTCAAAAATGGTGCCCAACGGTTGCAAATGCTCCCCTGAAAGGTTTGGCCGTCGAAACAGAAGGCTTTTTATCACAGGACAAGAAATCAGCCCTCGACAACTTAACCGGCAGAATTTTTTTTTTTGAAAAAATCCCTAAGCCCCGGGGTCACAATTTCAGAAAATATCTGACTTTCGGGAATTCACTCAAAAATGGTGCCCAACGGTTGCAAATGCTCCCCTGAAAGGTTTGGCCATCGAAACAGAAGGCTTTTTATCACAGGACAAGAAATCAGCCCTCGACAACTTAACCGGCAGAATTTTTTTTTTTGAAAAAATCCCTAAGCCCCGGGGTCACAATTTCATAAAAAATCTGACTTTTGGGAATTCACTCAAAAATGGTGCCCAACGGTTGCAAATGCTCCCCTGAAAGGTTTGGCGGTCGAAACAGAAGGCTTTTTATCACAGGGCAAGAAATCAGACCTCGAGAACTTAGCCGGCAGAAAAATATTTTTTTGAAAAAATCCCTAAGCCCCGGGGTCACAATTTCAGAAAAAATCTGACTTTCGGGAATTCACTCAAAAATGGTGCCCAACGGTTGCAGATGCTCCCCTGAAAGGTTTGGCCATCGAAACAGAAGTCTTTTTATCACAGGACAAGAAATCAGCCCTCGACAACTTAACCGGCAGAATTTTTTTTTTTGAAAAAATCCCTAAGCCCCGGGGTCACAATTTCAGAAAAAATCTGACTTTCGGGAATTCACTCAAAAATGGTGCCCAACGGTTGCCAATGCTCCCCTGAAAGGTTTGGCCGTCGAAACAGAAGGCTTTTTATCATAGGACAAGAAATCAGCCCTCGACAACTTAACCGGCAGAAATTTTTTTTTTGAAAAATCCCTAAGCCCCGGGGTCACAATTTCAGAAAATATCTGACTTTCGGGAATTCACTCAAAAATGGTGCCCAACGGTTGCAAATGCTCCCCTGAAAGGTTTGGCCATCGAAACAGAAGGCTTTTTATCACAGGACAAGAAATCAGCCCTCGACAACTTAACCGGCAGAATTTTTTTTTTTGAAAAAATCCCTAAGCCCCGGGGTCACAATTTCATAAAAAATCTGACTTTCGGGAATTCACTCAAAAATGGTGCCCAACGGTTGCAAATGCTCCCCTGAAAGGTTTGGCCGTCGAAACAGAAGGCTTTTTATCACAGGACAATAAATCAGCCCTCGACAACTTAACCGGCAGATTTTTTTTTTAAAAAAAATCCCTAAGCCCCGGGGTCACAATTTCAGAAAAAATCTGACTTTCGGGAATTCACTCAAAAATGGTGCCCAACGGTTGCCAATGCTCCCCTGAAAGGTTTGGCGGTCGAAACAGAAGTCTTTTTATCACAGGACAAGAAATCAGCCCTCGATAACTTAAACGGCAGAATTTTTTTTTTTGAAAAAATCCCTAAGCCCCGGGGTCACAATTTCAGAAAAAATCTGACTTCACGGGAATTCACTCAAAAATGGTGCCCAACGGTTGCAAATGCTCCCCTGAAAGGTTTGGCCGTCGAAACAGAAGGCTTTTTATCACAGGACAAGAAATCAGCCCTCGACAACTTAACCGGCAGAATTTTTTTTTTTGAAAAAATCCCTAAGCCCCGGGGTCACAATTTCAGAAAATATCTGACTTTCGGGAATTCACTCAAAAATGGTTCCCAACGGTTGCAGATGCTCCCCTGAAAGGTTTGGCCATCGAAACAGAAGTCTTTTTATCACAGGACAAGAAATCAGCCCTCGACAACTTAACCGGCAGAATTTTTTTTTTTGAAAAAATCCCTAAACCCCGGGGTCACAATTTCATAAAAAATCTGACTTTCGGGAATTCACTCAAAAATGGTGCCCAACGGTTGCAAATGCTCCCCTGAAAGGTTTGGCCGTCGAAACAGAAGGCTTTTTATCACAGGACAATAAATCAGCCCTCGACAACTTAACCGGCAGATTTTTTTTTTTAAAAAAATCCCTAAGCCCCGGGGTCACAATTTCAGAAAAAATCTGACTTTCGGGAATTCACTCAAAAATGGTGCCCAACGGTTGCAAATGCTCCCCTGAAAGGTTTGGCGGTCGAAACAGAAGTCTTTTTATCACAGGACAAGAAATCAGCCCTCGATAACTTAAACGGCAGAAATTTTTTTTTTGAAAAAATCCCTAAGCCCCGGGGTCACAATTTCAGAAAAAATCTGACTTCACGGGAATTCACTCAAAAATGGTGCCCAACGGTTGCAAATGCTCCCCTGAAAGGTTTGGCCGTCGAAACAGAAGGCTTTTTATCACAGGACAAGAAATCAGCCCTCGACAACTTAACCGGCAGAATTTTTTTTTTTGAAAAAATCCCTAAGCCCCGGGGTCACAATTTCATAAAAAATCTGACTTTCGGGAATTCACTCAAAAATGGTGCCCAACGGTTGCAAATGCTCCCCTGAAAGGTTTGGCCATCGAAACAGAAGGCTTTTTATCACAGGACAAGAAATCAGCCCTCGACAACTTAACCGGCAGAATTTTTTTTTTTGAAAAAATCCCTAAGCCCCGGGGTCACAATTTCATAAAAAATCTGACTTTCGGGAATTCACTCAAAAATGGTGCCCAACGGTTGCAAATGCTCCCCTGAAAGGTTTGGCGGTCGAAACAGAAGGCTTTTTATCACAGGGCAAGAAATCAGACCTCGAGAACTTAGCCGGCAGAAAAATATTTTTTTGAAAAAATCCCTAAGCCCCGGGGTCACAATTTCAGAAAAAATCTGACTTTCGGGAATTCACTCAAAAATGGTGCCCAACGGTTGCCAATGCTCCCCTGAAAGGTTTGGCCGTCGAAACAGAAGGCTTTTTATCACAGGACAAGAAATCAGCCCTCGACAACTTAACCGGCAGAATTTTTTTTTTTGAAAAAATCCCTAAGCCCCGGGGTCACAATTTCAGAAAAAATCTGACTTTCGGGAATTCACTCAAAAATGGTGCCCAACGGTTGCAAATGCTCCCCTGAAAGGTTTGGCCGTCGAAACAGAAGGCTTTTTATCACAGGACAATAAATCAGCCCTCGACAACTTAACCGGCAGATTTTTTTTTTTAAAAAAATCCCTAAGCCCCGGGGTCACAATTTCAGAAAATATCTGACTTTCGGGAATTCACTCAAAAATGGTGCCCAACGGTTGCCAATGCTCCCCTGAAAGGTTTGGCTGTCGAAACAGAAGTCTTTTTATCACAGGACAAGAAATCAGCCCTCGATAACTTAAACGGCAGAATTTTTTTTTTTGAAAAAATCCCTAAGCCCCGGGGTCACAATTTCAGAAAAAATCTGACTTCACGGGAATTCACTCAAAAATGTTGCCCAACGGTTGCAAATGCTCCCCTAAAAGGTTTGGCCGTCGAAACAGAAGGCTTTTTATCACAGGACAAGAAATCAGCCTTCGACAACTTAACCGGCAGAATTTTTTTTTTGAAAAAATCCCTAAGCCCCGGGGTCACAATTTCAGAAAATATCTGACTTTCGGGAATTCACTCAAAAATGGTGCCCAACGGTTGCAGATGCTCCCCTGAAAGGTTTGGCCATCGAAACAGAAGTCTTTTTATCACAGGACAAGAAATCAGCACTCGACAACTTAACCGGCAGAATTTTTTTTTTTGAAAAAATCCCTAAGCCCCGGGGTCACAATTTCAGAAAAAATCTGACTTTCGGGAATTCACTCAAAAATGGTGCCCAACGGTTGCCAATGCTCCCCTGAAAGGTTTGGCCGTCGAAACAGAAGGCTTTTTATCATAGGACAAGAAATCAGCCCTCGACAACTTAACCGGCAGAATTTTTTTTTTTGAAAAATCCCTAAGCCCCGGGGTCACAATTTCAGAAAATATCTGACTTTCGGGAATTCACTCAAAAATGGTGCCCAACGGTTGCAAATGCTCCCCTGAAAGGTTTGGCCATCGAAACAGAAGGCTTTTTATCACAGGACAAGAAATCAGCCCTCGACAACTTAACCGGCAGAATTTTTTTTTTTGAAAAAATCCCTAAGCCCCGGGGTCACAATTTCATAAAAAATCTGACTTTCGGGAATTCACTCAAAAATGGTGCCCAACGGTTGCAAATGCTCCCCTGAAAGGTTTGGCCGTCGAAACAGAAGGCTTTTTATCACAGGACAATAAATCAGCCCTCGACAACTTAACCGGCAGATTTTTTTTTTAAAAAAAATCCCTAAGCCCCGGGGTCACAATTTCAGAAAAAATCTGACTTTCGGGAATTCACTCAAAAATGGTGCCCAACGGTTGCCAATGCTCCCCTGAAAGGTTTGGCGGTCGAAACAGAAGTCTTTTTATCACAGGACAAGAAATCAGCCCTCGATAACTTAAACGGCAGAATTTTTTTTTTTGAAAAAATCCCTAAGCCCCGGGGTCACAATTTCAGAAAAAATCTGACTTCACGGGAATTCACTCAAAAATGGTGCCCAACGGTTGCCAATGCTCCCCTGAAAGGTTTGGCCGTCGAAACAGAAGGCTTTTTATCACAGGACAAGAAATCAGCCCTCGACAACTTAACCGGCAGAATTTTTTTTTTTGAAAAAATCCCTAAGCCCCGGGGTCACAATTTCAGAAAATATCTGACTTTCGGGAATTCACTCAAAAATGGTTCCCAACGGTTGCAGATGCTCCCCTGAAAGGTTTGGCCATCGAAACAGAAGTCTTTTTATCACAGGACAAGAAATCAGCCCTCGACAACTTAACCGGCAGAATTTTTTTTTTTGAAAAAATCCCTAAGCCCCTGGGTCACAATTTCAGAAAAAATCTGACTTTCGGGAATTCACTCAAAAATGGTGCCCAACGGTTGCCAATGCTCCCCTGAAAGGTTTGGCCGTCGAAACAGAAGGCTTTTTATCATAGGACAAGAAATCAGCCCTCGACAACTTAACCGGTAGAAATTTTTTTTTTGAAAAAATCCCTAAGCCCCGGGGTCACAATTTCAGAAAATATCTGACTTTCGGGAATTCACTCAAAAATGGTGCCCAACGGTTGCAAATGCTCCCCTGAAAGGTTTGGCCATCGAAACAGAAGGCTTTTTATCACAGGACAAGAAATCAGCCCTCGACAACTTAACCGGCAGAATTTTTTTTTTGGAAAAAATCCCTAAGCCCCGGGGTCACAATTTCAGAAAAAATCTGACTTTCGGGAATTCACTCAAAAATGGTGCCCAACGGTTGCAGATGCTCCCCTGAAAGGTTTGGCCATCGAAACAGAAGGCTTTTTATCACAGGACAAGAAATCAGCCCTCGACAACTTAACCGGCAGAATTTTTTTTTTTGAAAAAATCCCTAAGCCCCTGGGTCACAATTTCAGAAAAAATCTGACTTTCGGGAATTCACTCAAAAATGGTGCCCAACGGTTGCCAATGCTCCCCTGAAAGGTTTGGCCGTCGAAACAGAAGGCTTTTTATCATAGGACAAGAAATCAGCCCTCGACAACTTAACCGGCAGAAATTTTTTTTTTGAAAAAATCCCTAAGCCCCGGGGTCACAATTTCAGAAAATATCTGACTTTCGGGAATTCACTCAAAAATGGTGCCCAACGGTTGCAAATGCTCCCATGAAAGGTTTGGCCATCGAAACAGAAGGCTTTTTATCACAGGACAAGAAATCAGCCCTCGACAACTTAACCGGCAGAATTTTTTTTTTGGAAAAAATCCCTAAGCCCCGGGGTCACAATTTCAGAAAAAATCTGACTTTCGGGAATTCACTCAAAAATGGTGCCCAACGGTTGCAAATGCTCCCCTGAAAGGTTTGGCCGTCGAAACAGAAGGCTTTTTATCACAGGACAAGAAATCAGCCCTCGACAACTTAACCGGCAGAAAATTTTTTTTTTGAAAAAATCCCTAAGCCCCGGGGTCACAATTTCAGAAAAAATCTGACTTTCGGGAATTCACTCAAAAATGGTGCCCAACGGTTGCCAATGCTACCCTGAAAGGTTTGGCCGTCGAAACAGAAGGCTTTTTATCACAGGACAAGAAATCAGCCCTCGATAACTTAACCGGCAGAAATTTTTTTTTTTGAAAAAATCCCTAAGCCCCGGGGTCACAATTTCAGAAAATATCTGACTTTCGGGAATTCACTCAAAAATGGTGCCCAACGGTTGCAAATGCTCCCCTGAAAGGTTTGGCCATCGAAACAGAAGGCTTTTTATCACAGGACAAGAAATCAGCCCTCGACAACTTAACCGGCAGATTTTTTTTTTTTGAAAAAATCCCTAAGCCCCGGGGTCACAATTTCATAAAAAATCTGACTTTCGGGAATTCACTCAAAAATGGTGCCCAACGGTTGCAAATGCTCCCCTGAAAGGTTTGGCCGTCGAAACAGAAGGCTTTTTATCACAGGACAAGAAATCAGCCCTCGACAACTTAACCGGCAGAAATTTTTTTTTTGAAAAAATCCCTAAGCCCCGGGGTCACAATTTCAGAAAAAATCTGACTTTCGGGAATTCACTCAAAAATGGTGCCCAACGGTTGCCAATGCTACCCTGAAAGGTTTGGCCGTCGAAACAGAAGGCTTTTTATCACAGGACAAGAAATCAGCCCTCGATAACTTAACCGGCAGAAATTTTTTTTTTTGAAAAAATCCCTAAGCCCCGGGGTCACAATTTCAGAAAAAATCTGACTTTCGGGAATTCACTCAAAAATGGTGCCCAACGGTTGCAAATCCTCCCCTGAAAGGTTTGGCGGTCGAAACAGAAGGCTTTTTATCACAGGACAAGAAATCAGCCCTCGATAACTTAATCGGCAGAAATTTTTTTTTTGAAAAAATCCCTAAGCCCCGGGGTCACAATTTCAGAAAAAATCTGACTTTCGGGAATTCACTCAAAAATGGTGCCCAACGGTTGCAAATGCTCCCCTGAAAGGTTTGGCAGTCGAAACAGAAGGCTTTTTATCACAGGGCAAGAAATCAGACCTCGAGAACTTAGCCGGCAGAAAAATATTTTTTTGAAAAAATCCCTAAGCCCCGGGGTCACAATTTCAGAAAAAATCAGACTTTCGGGAATTCACTCAAAAATGGTGCCCAACGGTTGCCAATGCTCCCCTGAAAGGTTTGGCCGTCGAAACAGAAGGCTTTTTATCACAGGACAAGAAATCAGCCCTCGACAAATTAACCGGCAGAATTTTTTTTTTTGAAAAAATCCCTAAGCCCCGGGGTCACAATTTCAGAAAAAATCTGACTTTCGGGAATTCACTCAAAAATGGTGCCCAACGGTTGCCAATGCTCCCCTGAAAGGTTTGGCCGTCGAAACAGAAGGCTTTTTAACATAGGACAAGAAATCAGCCCTCGACAACTTAACCGGCAGAAATTTTTTTTTTGAAAAAATCCCTAAGCCCCGGGGTCACAATTTCAGAAAATATCTGACTTTCGGGAATTCACTCAAAAATGGTGCCCAACGGTTGCAAATGCTCCCCTGAAAGGTTTGGCCATCGAAACAGAAGGCTTTTTATCACAGGACAAGAAATCAGCCCTCGACAACTTAACCGGCAGATTTTTTTTTTTTGAAAAAATCCCTAAGCCCCGGGGTCACAATTTCATAAAAAATCTGACTTTCGGGAATTCACTCAAAAATGGTGCCCAACGGTTGCAAATGCTCCCCTGAAAGGTTTGGCCGTCGAAACAGAAGGCTTTTTATCACAGGACAATAAATCAGCCCTCGACAACTTAACCGGCAGATTTTTTTTTTTAAAAAAATCCCTAAGCCCCGGGGTCACAATTTCAGAAAAAATCTGACTTTCGGGAATTCACTCAAAAATGGTGCCCAACGGTTGCCAATGCTCCCCTGAAAGGTTTGGCGGTCGAAACAGAAGTCTTTTTATCACAGGACAAGAAATCAGCCCTCGATAACTTAAACGGCAGAAATTTTTTTTTTGAAAAAATCCCTAAGCCCCGGGGTCACAATTTCAGAAAAAATCTGACTTCACGGGAATTCACTCAAAAATGGTGCCCAACGGTTGCAAATACTCCCCTGAAAGGTTTGGCCGTCGAAACAGAAGGCTTTTTATCACAGGACAAGAAATCAGCCCTCGACAACTTAACCGGCAGAAATTTTTTTTTTGAAAAAATCCCTAAGCCCCGGGGTCACAATTTCAGAAAATATCTGACTTTCGGGAATTCACTCAAAAATGGTGCCCAACGGTTGCAAATGCTCCCCTGAAAGGTTTGGCCATCGAAACAGAAGGCTTTTTATCACAGGACAAGAAATCAGCCCTCAACAACTTAACCGGCAGAATTTTTTTTTTTGAAAAAATCCCTAAGCCCCGGGGTCACAATTTCATAAAAAATCTGACTTTCGGGAATTCACTCAAAAATGGTGCCCAACGGTTGCAAATGCTCCCCTGAAAGGTTTTGCGGTCGAAACAGAAGGCTTTTTATCACAGGACAAGAAATCAGCCTTCGATAAGTTAACAGGCAGAAATTTTTTTTTTGAAAAAATCCCTAAGCCCCGGGGTCACAATTTCAGAAAAAATCTGACTTTCAGGAATTCACTCAAAAATGGTGCCCAACGGTTGCAAATGCTCCCCTGAAAGGTTTGGCAGTCGAAACAGAAGGCTTTTTATCACAGGGCAAGAAATCAGACATCGAGAACTTAGCCAGCAGAAAAATATTTTTTTGAAAAAATCCCTAAGCCCCGGGGTCACAATTTCAGAAAAAATCTGACTTTTGGGAATTTACTCAAAAATGGTGCCCAACGGTTGCAGATGCTCCCCTGAAATGTTTGGCGTTCGAAACAGAAGGCTTTATATCACAGGTCAAGAAATCAGAGCTCGAGAACTTAACCGGCAGAAAAATATTTTTTTGAAAAAATCCCTAAGCCCCGGGGTCACAATTTCAGAAAAAATCTGACTTTCGGGAATTCACTCAAAAATGGTGCCCAACGGTTGCCAATGCTCCCCTGAAAGGTTTGGCCGTCGAAAGAGAAGGCTTTTTATCACAGGACAAGAAATCAGCCCTCGATAACTTAACCGGCAGAATTTTTTTTTTTGAAAAAATCCCTAAGCCCCGGGGTCAAAATTTCAGAAAAAATCTGACTTTCGGGAATTCACTCAAAAATGGTGCCCAACGGTAGCAAATGCTCCCCTGAAAGGTTTGGCGGTCGAAACAGAAGGCTTTTTATCACAGGACAAGAAATCAGCCCTCGATAACTTAACCGGCAGAAATTTTTTTTTTTGAAAAAATCCCTAAGCCCCGGGATCACAATTTCAGAAAAAATCTGACTTTCGGGAATTCACTCAAAAATGGTGCCCAACGGTTGCAAATGCTCCCCTGAAAGGTTTGGCGGTCGAAACAGAAGGCTTTTTATCACAGGACAAGAAATCAGCCCTTGATAACTTATTCGGCAGAATTTTTTTTTTTGAAAAAATCCCTAAGCCCCGGGGTCACAATTTCAGAAAAAATCTGACTTTCGGGAATTCACTCAAAAATGGTGCCCAACGGTTGCAAATGCGCCCCTGAAAGGTTTGGCGGTCGAAACAGAAGACTTTTTATCACAGGGCAAGAAATCAGACCTCGAGAACTTAGCCGGCACTAAAATATTTTTTTGAAAAAATCCCTAAGCCCCGGGGTCACAATTTCAGAAAAAATCTGACTTTCGGGAATTCACTCAAAAATGGTGCCCAACGGTTGCCAATGCTCCCCTGAAAGGTTTGGCGGTAGAAACAGAAGGCTTTTTATCACAGGGCAAGAAATCAGCCCTCGATAACTTAACCGGCAGAAATTTTTTTTTATGAAAAAATCCCTAAGCCCCGGGGTCACAATTTCAGAAAAAATCTGACTTTTGGGAATTTACTCAAAAATGGTGCCCAACGGTTGCAGATGCTCCCCTGAAAGGTTTGGCGTTCGAAACAGAAGGCTTTTTATCACAGGTCAAGAAATCAGAGCTCGAGAACTTAACCGGGAGAAAAATATTTTTTTGAAAAAATCCCTAAGCCCCGGGGTCACAATTTCAGAAAAAATCTGACTTTCGGGAATTCACTCAAAAATGGTGCCCAACGGTTGCAAATGCTCCCCTGAAAGGTTTGGCGGTCGAAACAGAAGGCTTTTTATCACAGGACAAGAAATCAGCCCTCGATAACTTAACCGGCAGAAATTTTTTTTTTGAAAAAATCCCTAAGCCCCGGGGTCACAATTTCAGAAAAAATCTGACTTTCAAGAATTCACTCAAAAATGGTGCCCAACGGTTGCAAATGCTCCCCTGAAAGGTTTGGCCGTCGAAACAGAAGCCTTTTTATCACAGGATAAGAAATCAGCCCTCGACAACTTAACCGGCAGAATTTTTTTTTTTGAAAATATTCCTAAGCCCCGGGGTCACAATTTCAGGAAAAAATCTGACTTTCGGGAATTCACTCAAAAACAGTGGCCAACGGTTGCAAATGCTCCCCTGAAAGGTTTGGCCGTCGAAACAGAAGGCTTTTTATCACAGGACAAAGAAATCAGCCCTCGACAACTTAACCGGCAGAAATTTTTTTTTTGAAAAAATCCCTAAGCCACGGGGTCACAATTTCAGAAAAAATCTGACTTTCGGGAATTCACTCAAAAATGGTGCCCAACGGTTGCAAATGCTCCCCTGAAAGGTTTGGCGGTCGAAACAGAAGGCTTTTTATCACAGGACAAGAAATCAGCCCTCGACAACTTAACCGGCAGAATTTTTTTTTTTGAAAAAATCCCTAAGCCCCGGGGTCACAATTTCAGAAAAAATCTGACTTTCGGGAATTCACTCAAAAATGGTGCCCAACGGTTGCAAATGCTCCCCTGAAAGGTTTGGCGGTCGAAACAGAAGGCTTTTTATCACAGGACAAGAAATCAGCCCTCGACAACTTAACCGGCAGAATTTTTTTTTTTTGAAAATATCCCTAAGCCCCGGGGTCACAATTTCAGGAAAAAATCTGACTTTCGGGAATTCACTCAAAAACGGTGGCCAACGGTTGCAAATGCTCCCCTGAAAGGTTTGGCCGTCGAAACAGAAGGCTTTTTATCACAGGACAAGAAATCAGCCCTCGACAACTTAACCGGCAGAAATTTTTTTTTTGAAAAAATCCCTTAGCCCCGGGGTCACAATTTCAGAAAAAATCTGACTTTCAGGAATTCACTCAAAAATGGTGCCCAACGGTTGCAAATGCTCCCCTGAAAGGTTTGCCCGTCGAAACAGAAGGCTTTTTATCACAGGACAAGAAATCAGCCCTCAACAACTTAACCGGCAGAAATTTTTTTTTGAAAAAATCCCTTAGCCCCGGGGTCACAATTTCAGAAAAAATCTGACTTTCAGGAATTCACTCAAAAATGGTGCCCAACGGTTGCAAATGCTCCCCTGAAAGGTTTGCCCGTCGAAACAGAAGGCTTTTTATCACAGGACAAGAAATCAGCCCTCAACAACTTAACCGGCAGAAATTTTTTTTTTGAAAAAATCCCTAAGCGCCGGGGTCACAATTTCAGAAAAAATCTGACTTTCGGGAATTCACTCAAAAATGGTGCCCAACGGTTGCAAATGCTCCCCTGAAAGGTTTGGCCGTCGAAACAGAAGGCTTTTTATCACAGGACAAGAAATCAGCCCTCGACAACTTAACCGGCAGAAATTTTTTTTTTGAAAAAATCCCTAAGCCCCGGGGTCACAATTTCAGAAAAAATCTGACTTTCGGGAATTCACTCAAAAATGGTGCCCAACGGTTGCAGATGCTCCCCTGAAAGGTTTGGCGTTCGAAACAGAAGGCTTTTTATCACAGGTCAAGAAATCAGAGCTCGAGAACTTAACCGGGAGAAAAATATTTTTTTGAAAAAATCCCTAAGCCCCGGGGTCACAATTTCAGAAAAAATCTGACTTTCGGGAATTCACTCAAAAATGGTGCCCAAAGGTTGCAAATGTTCCCCTGAAAGGTTTGGCGGTCGAAACAGAAGGCTTTTTATCACAGGACAAGAAATCAGAGCTCGAGAACTTAACCGGGAGAAAAATATTTTTTTGAAAAAATCCCTAAGCCCCGGGGTCACAATTTCAGAAAAAATCTGACTTTCGGGAATTCACTCAAAAATGGTGCCCAACGGTTGCAAATGCTCCCCTGAAAGGTTTGGCCGTCGAAACAGAAGGCTTTTTATCACAGGACAAGAAATCAGCCCTCGACAACTTAACCGGCAGAAATTTTTTTTTTGAAAAAATCCCTAAGCCCCGGGGTCACAATTTCAGAAAAAATCTGACTTTCGGGAATTCACTCAAAAATGGTGCCTAACGGTTGCAAATGCTCCCCTGAAAGGTTTGGCCGTCGAAACAGAAGGCTTTTTATCACAGGATAAGAAATCAGCCCTCGACAACTTAACCGGCAGAATTTTTTTTTTTGAAAATATTCCTAAGCCCCGGGGTCACAATTTCAGGAAAAAATCTGACTTTCGGGAATTCACTCAAAAACAGTGGCCAACGGTTGCAAATGCTCCCCTGAAAGGTTTGGCCGTCGAAACAGAAGGCTTTTTATCACAGGACAAGAAATCAGCCCTCGACAACTTAACCGGCAGAAATTTTTTTTTTGAAAAAATCCCTAAGCCACGGGGTCACAATTTCAGAAAAAATCTGACTTTCGGGAATTCACTCAAAAATGGTGCCCAACGGTTGCAAATGCTCCCCTGAAAGGTTTGGCGGTCGAAACAGAAGGCTTTTTATCACAGGACAAGAAATCAGCCCTCGACAACTTAACCGGCAGAATTTTTTTTTTTGAAAAAATCCCTAAGCCCCGGGGTCACAATTTCAGAAAAAATCTGACTTTCGGGAATTCACTCAAAAATGGTGCCCAACGGTTGCAAATGCTCCCCTGAAAGGTTTGGCGGTCGAAACAGAAGGCTTTTTATGACAGGACAAGAAATCAGTCCTCGACAACTTAACCGGCAGAAATTTTTTTTTTTGAAAATATCCCTAAGCCCCGGGGTCACAATTTCAGGAAAAAATCTGACTTTCGGGAATTCACTCAAAAACGGTGGCCAACGGTTGCAAATGCTCCCCTGAAAGGTTTGGCCGTCGAAACAGAAGGCTTTTTATCACAGGACAAGAAATCAGCCCTCGACAACTTAACCGGCAGAAATTTTTTTTTTGAAAAAATCCCTTAGCCCCGGGGTCACAATTTCAGAAAAAATCTGACTTTCAGGAATTCACTCAAAAATGGTGCCCAACGGTTGCAAATGCTCCCCTGAAAGGTTTGCCCGTCGAAACAGAAGGCTTTTTATCACAGGACAAGAAATCAGCCCTCAACAACTTAACCGGCAGAAATTTTTTTTTTGAAAAAATCCCTAAGCGCCGGGGTCACAATTTCAGAAAAAATCTGACTTTCGGGAATTCACTCAAAAATGGTGCCCAACGGTTGCAAATGCTCCCCTGAAAGGTTTGGCCGTCGAAACAGAAGGCTTTTTATCACAGGGCAAGAAATCAGACCTCGGGAACTTAGCCGGCAGAAAAATATTGTTTTGAAAAAATCCCTAAGCCCTGGGGTCACAATTTCAGAAAAAATCTGACTTTCGGGAATTCACTCAAAAATGGTGCCCAACGGTTGCCAATGCTCCCCTGAAAGATTTGGCCGTCGAAACAGAAGGCTTTTTATCACAGGACAAGAAATCAGCCCTCGACAACTTAACCGGCAGAATTTTTTTTTGAAAAAATCCCTAAGCCCCGGGGTCACAATTTCAGAAAAAATCTGACTTTCGGGAATTCACTCAAAAATGGTGCACAACGGTTGCCAATGCTCCCCTGAAAGGTTTGGCGGTCGAAACAGAAGGCTTTTTATCACAGGACAAGAAATCAGCCCTCGATAACTTAACTGGCAGAAATTATTTTTTTGAAAAAATCCCTAAGCCCCGGGGTCACAATTTCAGAAAAAATCTGACTTTCGGGAATTCACTCAAAAATGGTGCCCAACGGTTGCCAATGCTCCCCTGAAAGGTTTGGCCGTCGAAACAGAAGGCTTTTTATCACAGGACAAGAAATCAGCCCTCGATAACTTAACCGGCAGAAATTTTTTTTTTTGAAAAAATCCCTAAGCCCCGGGGTCACAATTTCAGAAAAAATCTGACTTCACGGGAATTCACTCAAAAATGGTGCCCAACGGTTGCAAATGCTCCCCTGAAAGGTTTGGCGGTCGAAACAGAAGGCTTTTTATCACAGGACAAGAAATCAGCCCTCGACAACTTAACCGGCAGAATTTTTTTTTTTGAAAAAATCCCTAAGCCCCGGGGTCACAATTTCAGAAAAAATCTGACTTTCGGGAATTCACTCAAAAATGGTGCCCAACGGTTGCAAATGCTCCCCTGAAAGGTTTGGCGGTCGAAACAGAAGGCTTTTTATGACAGGACAAGAAATCAGCCCTCGACAACTTAACCGGCAGAATTTTTTTTTTTGAAAAAATCCCTAAGCCCCGGGGTCACAATCTCAGAAAACATCTGACTTTCGGGAATTCACTCAAAAATGGTGCCCAACGGTTGCAGATGCTCCCCTGAAAGGTTTGGCGTTCGAAACAGAAGGCTTTTTATCACAGGTCAAGAAATCAGAGCTCAAGAACTTAACCGGGAGAAAAATATTTTTTTGAAAAAATCCCTAAGCCCCGGGGTCACAATTTCAGAAAAAATCTGACTTTCGGGAATTCACTCAAAAATGGTGCCCAACGGTTGCAAATGCTCCCCTGAAAGGTTTGGCCGTCGAAACAGAAGGCTTTTTATCACAGGGCAAGAAATCAGACCTCGGGAACTTAGCCGGCAGAAAAATATTGTTTTGAAAAAATCCCTAAGCCCCGGGGTCACAATTTCGGAAAAAATCTGACTTTCGGGAATTCACTCAAAAATGGTGCCCAACGGTTGCCAATGCTCCCCTGAAAGATTTGACCATCGAAACAGAAGTCTTTTTATCACAGGACAAGAAATCAGCCCTCGACAACTTAACCGGCAGAATTTTTTTTTGAAAAAATCCCTAAGCCCCGGGGTCACAATTTCATAAAAAATCTGACTTTCGGGAATTCACTCAAAAATGGTGCCCAACGGTTGCAAATGCTCCCCTGAAAGGTTTGGCCGTCGAAACAGAAGGCTTTTTATCACAGGACAAGAAATCAGCCCTCGACAACTTAACCGGCAGATTTTTTTTTTTTGAAAAAATCCCTAAGCCCCGGGGTCACAATTTCAGAAAAAATCTGACTTTCGGGAATTCACTCAAAAATGGTGCCCAACGGTTGCCAATGCTCCCCTGAAAGGTTTGGCCGTCGAAACAGAAGGCTTTTTATCACAGGACAAGAAATCAGCCCTCGATAACTTAACCGGCAGAAATTTTTTTTTTTGAAAAAATCCCTAAGCCCCGGGGTCACAATTTCAGAAAAAATCTGACTTCACGGGAATTCACTCAAAAATGGTGCCCAACGGTTGCAAATGCTCCCCTGAAAGGTTTGGCCGTCGAAACAGAAGGCTTTTTATCACAGGACAAGAAATCAGCCCTCGACAACTTAACCGGCAGAATTTTTTTTTTTGAAAAAATCCCTAAGCCCCGGGATCACAATTTCAGAAAAAATCTGACTTTCGGGAATTCACTCAAAAATGGTGCCCAACGGTTGCAAATCCTCCCCTGAAAGGTTTGGCGGTCGAAACGGAAGGCTTTTTATCACAGGACAAGAAATCAGCCCTCGATAACTTAATCGGCAGAAATTTTTTTTTTGAAAAAATCCCTAAGCCCCGGGGTCACAATTTCAGAAAAAATCTGACTTTCGGGAATTCACTCAAAAATGGTGCCCAACGGTTGCAAATGCTCCCCTGAAAGGTTTGGCGGTCGAAACAGAAGGCTTTTTATCACAGGGCAAGAAATCAGACCTCGAGAACTTAGCCGGCAGAAAAATATTTTTTTGAAAAAATCCCTAAGCCCCGGGGTCACAATTTCAGAAAAAATCTGACTTTCGGGAATTCACTCAAAAATGGTGCCCAACGGTTGCCAATGCTCCCCTGAAAGGTTTGGCGGTCGAAACAGAAGTCTTTTTATCACAGGACAAGAAATCAGCCCTCGATAACTTAAACGGCAGAAATTTTTTTTTTGAAAAAATCCCTAAGCCCCGGGGTCACAATTTCAGAAAAAATCTGACTTCACGGGAATTCACTCAAAAACGGTGGCCAACGGTTGCAAATGCTCCCCTGAAAGGTTTGGCCGTCGAAACAGAAGGCTTTTTATCACAGGACAAGAAATCAGCCCTCGACAACTTAACCGGCAGAAATTTTTTTTTTGAAAAAATCCCTTAGCCCCGGGGTCACAATTTCAGAAAAAATCTGACTTTCAGGAATTCACTCAAAAATGGTGCCCAACGGTTGCAAATGCTCCCCTGAAAGGTTTGCCCGTCGAAACAGAAGGCTTTTTATCACAGGACAAGAAATCAGCCCTCAACAACTTAACCGGCAGAATTTTTTTTTTTGAAAAAATCCCTTAGCCCCGGGGTCACAATTTCAGAAAAAATCTGACTTTCAGGAATTCACTCAAAAATGGTGCCCAACGGTTGCAAATGCTCCCCTGAAAGGTTTGCCCGTCGAAACAGAAGGCTTTTTATCACAGGACAAGAAATCAGCCCTCAACAACTTAACCGGCAGAAATTTTTTTTTTGAAAAAATCCCTAAGCGCCGGGGTCACAATTTCAGAAAAAATCTGACTTTCGGGAATTCACTCAAAAATGGTGCCCAATGGTTGCAAATGCTCCCCTGAAAGGTTTGGCCGTCGAAACAGAAGGCTTTTTATCACAGGACAAGAAATCAGCCCTCGACAACTTAACCGGCAGAAATTTTTTTTTTGAAAAAATCCCTAAGCCCCGGGGTCACAATTTCAGAAAAAATCTGACTTTCGGGAATTCACTCAAAAATGGTGCCCAACGGTTGCAGATGCTCCCCTGAAAGGTTTGGCGTTCGAAACAGAAGGCTTTTTATCACAGGTCAAGAAATCAGAGCTCGAGAACTTAACCGGGAGAAAAATATTTTTTTGAAAAAATCCCTAAGCCCCGGGGTCACAATTTCAGAAAAAATCTGACTTTCGGGAATTCACTCAAAAATGGTGCCCAACGGTTGCAAATGCTCCCCTGAAAGGTTTGGCGGTCGAAACAGAAGGCTTTTTATCACAGGGCAAGAAATCAGAGCTCGAGAACTTAACCGGGAGAAAAATATTTTTTTGAAAAAATCCCTAAGCCCCGGGGTCACAATTTCAGAAAAAATCTGACTTTCGGGAATTCACTCAAAAATGGTGCCCAACGGTTGCAAATGCTCCCCTGAAAGGTTTGGCGGTCGAAACAGAAGGCTTTTTATGACAGGACAAGAAATCAGCCCTCGACAACTTAACCGGCAGAATTTTTTTTTTTTGAAAATATCCCTAAGCCCCGGGGTCACAATTTCAGGAAAAAATCTGACTTTCGGGAATTCACTCAAAAACGGTGGCCAACGGTTGCAAATGCTCCCCTGAAAGGTTTGGCCGTCGAAACAGAAGGCTTTTTATCACAGGACAAGAAATCAGCCCTCGACAACTTAACCGGCAGAAATTTTTTTTTTGAAAAAATCCCTTAGCCCCGGGGTCACAATTTCAGAAAAAATCTGACTTTCAGGAATTCACTCAAAAATGGTGCCCAACGGTTGCAAATGCTCCCCTGAAAGGTTTGCCCGTCGAAACAGAAGGCTTTTTATCACAGGACAAGAAATCAGCCCTCAACAACTTAACCGGCAGAAATTTTTTTTTTGAAAAAATCCCTAAGCGCCGGGGTCACAATTTCAGAAAAAATCTGACTTTCGGGAATTCACTCAAAAATGGTGCCCAACGGTTGCAAATGCTCCCCTGAAAGGTTTGGCCGTCGAAACAGAAGGCTTTTTATCACAGGACAAGAAATCAGCCCTCGACAACTTAACCGGCAGAAATTTTTTTTTTGAAAAAATCCCTAAGCCCCGGGGTCACAATTTCAGAAAAAATCTGACTTTCGGGAATTCACTCAAAAATGGTGCCCAACGGTTGCAAATGCTCCCCTAAAAGGTTTGGCCGTCGAAACAAAAGGCTTTTTATCACAGAACAAGAAATCAGCCCTCGACAAATTAACCGGCAGAATTTTTTTTTTTGAAAAAATCCCTAAGCCCCGGGGTCACAATCTCAGAAAACATCTGACTTTCGGGAATTCACTCAAAAATGGTGCCCAACGGTTGCAGATGCTCCCCTGAAAGGTTTGGCGTTCGAAACAGAAGGCTTTTTATCACAGGTCAAGAAATCAGAGCTCAAGAACTTAACCGGGAGAAAAATATTTTTTTGAAAAAATCCCTAAGCCCCGGGGTCACAATTTCAGAAAAAATCTGACTTTCGGGAATTCACTCAAAAATGGTGCCCAACGGTTGCAAATGCTCCCCTGAAAGGTTTGGCCGTCGAAACAGAAGGCTTTTTATCACAGGGCAAGAAATCAGACCTCGGGAACTTAGCCGGCAGAAAAATATTGTTTTGAAAAAATCCCTAAGCCCCGGGGTCACAATTTCGGAAAAAATCTGACTTTCGGGAATTCACTCAAAAATGGTGCCCAACGGTTGCCAATGCTCCCCTGAAAGATTTGACCATCGAAACAGAAGTCTTTTTATCACAGGACAAGAAATCAGCCCTCGACAACTTAACCGGCAGAATTTTTTTTTGAAAAAATCCCTAAGCCCCGGGGTCACAATTTCATAAAAAATCTGACTTTCGGGAATTCACTCAAAAATGGTGCCCAACGGTTGCAAATGCTCCCCTGAAAGGTTTGGCCGTCGAAACAGAAGGCTTTTTATCACAGGACAAGAAATCAGCCCTCGACAACTTAACCGGCAGATTTTTTTTTTTTGAAAAAATCCCTAAGCCCCGGGGTCACAATTTCAGAAAAAATCTGACTTTCGGGAATTCACTCAAAAATGGTGCCCAACGGTTGCCAATGCTCCCCTGAAAGGTTTGGCCGTCGAAACAGAAGGCTTTTTATCACAGGACAAGAAATCAGCCCTCGATAACTTAACCGGCAGAAATTTTTTTTTTTGAAAAAATCCCTAAGCCCCGGGGTCACAATTTCAGAAAAAATCTGACTTCACGGGAATTCACTCAAAAATGGTGCCCAACGGTTGCAAATGCTCCCCTGAAAGGTTTGGCGGTCGAAACAGAAGGCTTTTTATCACAGGACAAGAAATCAGCCCTCGACAACTTAACCGGCAGAATTTTTTTTTTTGAAAAAATCCCTAAGCCCCGGGATCACAATTTCAGAAAAAATCTGACTTTCGGGAATTCACTCAAAAATGGTGCCCAACGGTTGCAAATCCTCCCCTGAAAGGTTTGGCGGTCGAAACGGAAGGCTTTTTATCACAGGACAAGAAATCAGCCCTCGATAACTTAATCGGCAGAAATTTTTTTTTTTGAAAAAATCCCTAAGCCCCGGGGTCACAATTTCAGAAAAAATCTGACTTTCGGGAATTCACTCAAAAATGGTGCCCAACGGTTGCAAATGCTCCCCTGAAAGGTTTGGCGGTCGAAACAGAAGGCTTTTTATCACAGGGCAAGAAATCAGACCTCGAGAACTTAGCCGGCAGAAAAATATTTTTTTGAAAAAATCCCTAAGCCCCGGGGTCACAATTTCAGAAAAAATCTGACTTTCGGGAATTCACTCAAAAATGGTGCCCAACGGTTGCCAATGCTCCCCTGAAAGGTTTGGCGGTCGAAACAGAAGTCTTTTTATCACAGGACAAGAAATCAGCCCTCGATAACTTAAACGGCAGAAATTTTTTTTTTGAAAAAATCCCTAAGCCCCGGGGTCACAATTTCAGAAAAAATCTGACTTCACGGGAATTCACTCAAAAATGGTTCCCAACGGTTGCAAATGCTCCCCTGAAAGGTTTGGTCGTCGAAACAGAAGGCTTTTTATCACAGGACAAGAAATCAGCCCTCGACAACTTAACCGGCAGAAATTTTTTTTTTGAAAAAATCCCTAAGCCCCGGGGTCACAATTTCAGAAAATATCTGACTTTCGGGAATTCACTCAAAAATGGTGCCCAACGGTTGCAAATGCTCCCCTGAAAGGTTTGGCCATCGAAACAGAAGGCTTTTTATCACAGGACAAGAAATCAGCCCTCAACAACTTAACCGGCAGAAAATTTTTTTTTGAAAAAATCCCTAAGCCCCGGGGTCACAATTTCATAAAAAATCTGACTTTCGGGAATTCACTCAAAAATGGTGCCCAACGGTTGCAAATGCTCCCCTGAAAGGTTTTGCGGTCGAAACAGAAGGCTTTTTATCACAGGACAAGAAATCAGCCTTCGATAAGTTAACAGGCAGAATTTTTTTTTTTGAAAAAAGGCCTAAGCCCCGGGGTCACAATTTCAGAAAAAATCTGACTTTCAGGAATTCACTCAAAAATGGTGCCCAACGGTTGCAAATGCTCCCCTGAAAGGTTTGGCAGTCGAAACAGAAGGCTTTTTATCACAGGGCAAGAAATCAGACATCGAGAACTTAGCCAGCAGAAAAATATTTTTTTGAAAAAATCCCTAAGCCCCGGGGTCACAATTTCAGAAAAAATCTGACTTTTGGGAATTTACTCAAAAATGGTGCCCAACGGTTGCAGATGCTCCCCTGAAAGGTTTGGCCGTCGAAACAGAAGGCTTTTTATCACAGGACAAGAAATCAGCCCTCGATAACTTAACCGGCAGAAATTTTTTTTTTTGAAAAAATCCCTAAGCCCCGGGGTCACAATTTCAGAAAAAATCTGACTTCACGGGAATTCACTCAAAAATGGTGCCCAACGGTTGCAAATGCTCCCCTGAAAGGTTTGGCGGTCGAAACAGAAGGCTTTTTATCACAGGACAAGAAATCAGCCCTCGACAACTTAACCGGCAGAATTTTTTTTTTTGAAAAAATCCCTAAGCCCCGGGGTCACAATTTCATAAAAAATCTGACTTTCGGGAATTCACTCAAAAATGGTGCCCAACGGTTGCAAATCCTCCCCTGAAAGGTTTGGCGGTCGAAACAGAAGGCTTTTTATCACAGGACAAGAAATCAGCCCTCGATAACTTAATCGGCAGAAATTTTTTTTTTGAAAAAATCCCTAAGCCCCGGGGTCACAATTTCAGAAAAAATCTGACTTTCGGGAATTCACTCAAAAATGGTGCCCAACGGTTGCAAATGCTCCCCTGAAAGGTTTGGCGGTCGAAACAGAAGGCTTTTTATCACAGGGCAAGAAATCAGACCTCGAGAACTTAGCCGGCAGAAAAATATTTTTTTGAAAAAATCCCTAAGCCCCGGGGTCACAATTTCAGAAAAAATCTGACTTTCGGGAATTCACTCAAAAATGGTGCCCAACGGTTGCAGATGCTCCCCTGAAAGGTTTGGCCGTCGAAACAGAAGGCTTTTTATCACAGGACAAGAAATCAGCCCTCGATAACTTAATCGGCAGAAATTTTTTTTTTGAAAAAATCCCTAAGCCCCGGGGTCACAATTTCAGAAAAAATCTGACTTTCGGGAATTCACTCAAAAATGGTGCCCAACGGTTGCAAATGCTCCCCTGAAAGGTTTGGCGGTCGAAACAGAAGGCTTTTTATCACAGGGCAAGAAATCAGACCTCGAGAACTTAGCCGGCAGAAAAATATTTTTTTGAAAAAATCCCTAAGCCCCGGGGTCACAATTTGAGAAAAAATCTGACTTTCGGGAATTCACTCAAAAATGGTGCCCAACGGTTGCCAATGCTCCCCTGAAAGGTTTGGCGGTCGAAACAGAAGTCTTTTTATCACAGGACAAGAAATCAGCCCTCGATAACTTAAACGGCAGAAATTTTTTTTTTGAAAAAATCCCTAAGCCCCGGGGTCACAATTTCAGAAAAAATCTGACTTCACGGGAATTCACTCAAAAATGGTGCCCAACGGTTGCAAATGCTCCCCTGAAAGGTTTGGCCGTCGAAACAGAAGGCTTTTTATCACAGGACAAGAAATCAGCCCTCGACAACTTAACCGGCAGAAAATTTTTTTTTGAAAAAATCCCTAAGCCCCGGGGTCACAATTTCAGAAAATATCTGACTTTCGGGAATTCACTCAAAAATGGTGCCCAACGGTTGCAAATGCTCCCCTGAAAGGTTTTGCGGTCGAAACAGAAGGCTTTTTATCACAGGACAAGAAATCAGCCTTCGATAAGTTAACAGGCAGAATTTTTTTTTTTGAAAAAATCCCTAAGCCCCGGGGTCACAATTTCATAAAAAATCTGACTTTCAGGAATTCACTCAAAAATGGTGCCCAACGGTTGCAAATGCTCCCCTGAAAGGTTTGGCAGTCGAAACAGAAGGCTTTTTATCACAGGGCAAGAAATCAGACATCGAGAACTTAGCCAGCAGAAAAATATTTTTTTGAAAAAATCCCTAAGCCCCGGGGTCACAATTTCAGAAAAAATCTGACTTTTGGGAATTTACTCAAAAATGGTGCCCAACGGTTGCAGATGCTCCCCTGAAAGGTTTGGCCGTCGAAACAGAAGGCTTTTTATCACAGGACAAGAAATCAGCCCTCGATAACTTAACCGACAGAAATTTTTTTTTTTGAAAAAATCCCTAAGCCCCGGGGTCAAAATTTCAGAAAAAATCTGACTTCACGGGAATTCACTCAAAAATGGTGCCCAACGGTTGCAAATGCTCCCCTGAAAGGTTTGGCGGTCGAAACAGAAGGCTTTTTATCACAGGACAAGAAATCAGCCCTCGACAACTTAACCGGCAGAATTTTTTTTTTGAAAAAATCCCTAAGCCCCGGGGTCACAATTTCAGAAAAAATCTGACTTTCGGGAATTCACTCAAAAATGGTGTCCAACGGTTGCCAATGCTCCCCTGAAAGGTTTGGCGGTCGAAACAGAAGTCTTTTTATCACAGGACAAGAAATCAGCCCTCGATAACTTAAACGGCAGAAATTTTTTTTTTGAAAAAATCCCTAAGCCCCGGGGTCACAATTTCAGAAAAAATCTGACTTCACGGGAATTCACTCAAAAATGGTGCCCAACGGTTGCAAATGCTCCCCTGAAAGGTTTGGCCGTCGAAACAGAAGGCTTTTTATCACAGGACAAGAAATCAGCCCTCGACAACTTAACCGGCAGAAATTTTTTTTTTGAAAAAATCCCTAAGCCCCGGGGTCACAATTTCAGAAAATATCTGACTTTCGGGAATTCACTCAAAAATGGTGCCCAACGGTTGCAAATGCTCCCCTGAAAGGTTTGGCCATCGAAACAGAAGGCTTTTTATCACAGGACAAGAAATCAGCCCTCAACAACTTAACCGGCAGAAAATTTTTTTTTGAAAAAATCCCTAAGCCCCGGGGTCACAATTTCATAAAAAATCTGACTTTCGGGAATTCACTCAAAAATGGTGCCCAACGGTTGCAAATGCTCCCCTGAAAGGTTTTGCGGTCGAAACAGAAGGCTTTTTATCACAGGACAAGAAATCAGCCTTCGATAAGTTAACAGGCAGAATTTTTTTTTTTGAAAAAATCCCTAAGCCCCGGGGTCACAATTTCAGAAAAAATCTGACTTTCAGGAATTCACTCAAAAATGGTGCCCAACGGTTGCAAATGCTCCCCTGAAAGGTTTGGCAGTCGAAACAGAAGGCTTTTTATCACAGGGCAAGAAATCAGACATCGAGAACTTAGCCAGCAGAAAAATATTTTTTTGAAAAAATCCCTAAGCCCCGGGGTCACAATTTCAGAAAAAATCTGACTTTTGGGAATTTACTCAAAAATGGTGCCCAACGGTTGCAGATGCTCCCCTGAAAGGTTTGGCCGTCGAAACAGAAGGCTTTTTATCACAGGACAAGAAATCAGCCCTCGATAACTTAACCGACAGAAATTTTTTTTTTTGAAAAAATCCCTAAGCCCCGGGGTCAAAATTTCAGAAAAAATCTGACTTCACGAGAATTCACTCAAAAATGGTGCCCAACGGTTGCAAATGCTCCCCTGAAAGGTTTGGCCGTCGAAACAGAAGGCTTTTTATCACAGGACAAGAAATCAGCCCTCGACAACTTAACCGGCAGAATTTTTTTTTTTGAAAAAATCCCTAAGCCCCGGGGTCACAATTTCAGAAAAAATCTGACTTTCGGGAATTCACTCAAAAATGGTGCCCAACGGTTGCAAATGCTCCCCTGAAAGGTTTGGCGGTCGAAACAGAAGGCTTTTTATCACAGGACAAGAAATCAGCCCTCGATAACTTAACCGGCAGAATTTTTTTTTTTGAAAAAATCCCTAAGCCCCGGGGTCACAATTTCAGAAAAAATCTGACTTTCGGGAATTCACTCAAAAATGGTGCCCAACGGTTGCAAACGCTCCCCTGAAAGGTTTGGCGGTCGAAACAGAAGGCTTTTTCTCACAGGGCAAGAAATCAGACCTCGAGAACTTAGCCGGCAGTAAAATATTTTTTTGAAAAAATCCCTAAGCCCCGGGGTCACAATTTCAGAAAAAATCTGACTTTCGGGAATTCACTCAAAAATGGTGCCCAACGGTTGCCAATGCTCCCCTGAAAGGTTTGGCTGTCGAAACAGAAGGCTTTTTATCACAGGACAAGAAATCAGCCCTCGATAACTTAACCGGCAGAAATTTTTTTTTTTGAAAAAATCCCTAAGCCCCGGGGTCACAATTTCAGAAAAAATCTGACTTCACGGGAATTCACTCAAAAATGGTGCCCAACGGTTGCAAATGCTCCCCTGAAAGGTTTGCCCGTCGAAACAGAAGGCTTTTTATCACAGGGCAAGAAATCAGACCTCGAGAACTTAGCCGGCAGTAAAATATTTTTTTGAAAAAATCCCTAAGCCCCGGGGTCACAATTTCAGAAAAAATCTGACTTTTGGGAATTCACTCAAAAATGGTGCCCAACGGTTGCAAACGCTCCCCTGAAAGGTTTGGCGGTCGAAACAGAAGGCTTTTTATCACAGGGCAAGAAATCAGACCTCGAGAACTTAGCCGGCAGTAAAATATTTTTTTGAAAAAATCCCTAAGCCCCGGGGTCACAATTTCAGAAAAAATCTGACTTTCGGGAATTCACTCAAAAATGGTGCCCAACGGTTGCCAATGCTCCCCTGAAAGGTTTGCCCGTCGAAACAGAAAACTTTTTATCACAGGGCAAGAAATCAGACCTCGAGAACTTAGCCGGCAGTAAAATATTTTTTTGAAAAAATCCCTAAGCCCCGGGGTCACAATTTCAGAAAAAATCTGACTTCACGGGAATTCACTCAAAAATGGTGCCCAACGGTTGCAAATGCTCCCCTGAAAGGTTTGCCCGTCGAAACAGAAAACTTTTTATCACAGGGCAAGAAATCAGACCTCGAGAACTTAGCCGGCAGAAAAATATTTTTTTGAAAAAATCCCTAAGCCCCGGGGTCACAATTTCAGAAAAAATCTGACTTTTGGGAATTCACTCAAAAATGGTGCCCAACGGTTGCCAATGCTCCCCTGAAAGGTTTGGCCGTCGAAACAGAAGGCTTTTTATCACAGGACAAGAAATCAGCCCTCGACAACTTAACCGGCAGAATTTTTTTTTTTGAAAAAATCCCTAAGCCCCGGGGTCACAATTTCAGAAAAAATCTGACTTTCGGGAATTCACTCAAAAATGGTGCCCAACGGTTGCCAATGCTCCCCTGAAAGGTTTGGCCGTCGAAACAGAAGGCTTTTTATCATAGGACAAGAAATCAGCCCTCGACAACTTAACCGGCAGAAATTTTTTTTTTGAAAAAATCCCTAAGCCCCGGGGTCACAATTTCAGAAAATATCTGACTTTCGGGAATTCACTCAAAAATGGTGCCCAACGGTTGCAAATGCTCCCCTGAAAGGTTTGGCCATCGAAACAGAAGGCTTTTATCACAGGACAAGAAATCAGCCCTCGACAACTTAACCGGCAGATTTTTTTTTTTGAAAAAATCCCTAAGCCCCGGGGTCACAATTTCATAAAAAATCTGACTTTCGGGAATTCACTCAAAAATGGTGCCCAACGGTTGCAAATGCTCCCCTGAAAGGTTTGGCCGTCGAAACAGAAGGCTTTTTATCACAGGACAATAAATCAGCCCTCGACAACTTAACCGGCAGATTTTTTAAAAAAAAAAATCCCTAAGCCCCGGGGTCACAATTTCAGAAAAAATCTGACTTTCGGGAATTCACTCAAAAATGGTGCCCAACGGTTGCCAATGCTCCCCTGAAAGGTTTGGCGGTCGAAACAGAAGTCTTTTTATCACAGGACAAGAAATCAGCCCTCGATAACTTAAACGGCAGAAATTTTTTTTTTGAAAAAATCCCTAAGCCCCGGGGTCACAATTTCAGAAAAAATCTGACTTCACGGGTGTCAGGGGTTCAGGAGCAGAGTCACAGGAGAGGGAAGAAACGGAGAGCGAGGGGGAGGAGTCGGAAGGAAATGTCAGCGGCGACAGTAGTCCGAGGTCTCTGAGTCTCTCCAGTGACTCGGAGGATTCACAGAAAGGGGCCCCCATGGTCAGGGCAAGGGGGACACCTCGGGAAGAAGGGGCCAGAGGGGACTCAGAGAGTAACAGCTGGAAATCCGGACCAGCTTCCCCCCCAGAGTGCAGTAGGGGGGAGGAGTCCAAGGCATCGGGATCAGGGAGCGCGCAGGCAGAGGGAGAGCGTGAAGCAGGAGTGGCCACACCCTCGTCAGGGAGCGAGGAAACGGTCATCAGGAAAGTTAAACGCGCGCGCGCGCCAAGTTCAAATGTACAGGAGGGCGGCAAGGTGGGCAGCCCGGGTAGGGAGCCAGGTCCTAAAGCACGCCGAAGAGAGGGGGAGGAGTCAGAGGGGTCCAGCTCTGCGTCAGAAGAGTCCAGGAGGGAAGAGACCCCGGGGGGTAGTAAGACCCAGAGGAAGAGAGAGAGAAGGAGGAGGTGGAGTAAGATTAGAGTTTTAAGCTGGTGCACAGGGGGCGGAGATCCAGATAGAGCTTCGCCGGTCTAAAGCTCAGACGTAGAGCTGGGACGCTGAGATTTGTAAATGGAGACTATTCTTCAATAAAGACTTTGATACTGTACTACCGGCTAGCGTTGGTCCTTGGTGAGCTGGGACCCGGAGCCAGCTCTGACAACGGGAATTCACTCAAAAATGGTGCCCAACGGTTGCAAATGCTCCCCTGAAAGGTTTGGCCGTCGAAACAGAAGGCTTTTTATCACAGGACAAGAAATCAGCCCTCGACAACTTAACCGGCAGAAATTTTTTTTTTGAAAAAATCCCTAAGCCCCGGGGTCACAATTTCAGAAAATATCTGACTTTCGGGAATTCACTCAAAAATGGTGCCCAACGGTTGCAAATGCTCCCCTGAAAGGTTTGGCCATCGAAACAGAAGGCTTTTTATCACAGGACAAGAAATCAGCCCTCAACAACTTAACCGGCAGAAATTTTTTTTTTGAAAAAATCCCTAAGCCCCGGGGTCACAATTTCATAAAAAATCTGACTTTCGGGAATTCACTCAAAAATGGTGCCCAACGGTTGCAAATGCTCCCCTGAAAGGTTTTGCGGTCGAAACAGAAGGCTTTTTATCACAGGACAAGAAATCAGCCTTTGATAAGTTAACAGGCAGAATTTTTTTTTTTGAAAAAATCCCTAAGCCCCGGGGTCACAATTTCAGAAAAAATCTGACTTTCAGGAATTCACTCAAAAATGGTGCCCAACGGTTGCAAATGCTCCCCTGAAAGGTTTGGCAGTCGAAACAGAAGGCTTTTTATCACAGGGCAAGAAATCAGACATCGAGAACTTAGCCAGCAGAAAAATATTTTTTTGAAAAAATCCCTAAGCCCCGGGGTCACAATTTCAGAAAAAATCTGACTTTTGGGAATTTACTCAAAAATGGTGCCCAACGGTTGCAGATGCTCCCCTGAAAGGTTTGGCCGTCGAAACAGAAGGCTTTTTATCACAGGACAAGAAATCAGCCCTCGATAACTTAACCGACAGAAATTTTTTTTTTTGAAAAAATCCCTGAGCCCCGGGGTCAAAATTTCAGAAAAAATCTGACTTCACGAGAATTCACTCAAAAATGGTGCCCAACGGTTGCAAATGCTCCCCTGAAAGGTTTGGCCGTCGAAACAGAAGGCTTTTTATCACAGGACAAGAAATCAGCCCTCGACAACTTAACCGGCAGAATTTTTTTTTTTGAAAAAATCCCTAAGCCCCGGGGTCACAATTTCATAAAAAATCTGACTTTCGGGAATTCACTCAAAAATGGTGCCCAACGGTTGCAAATGCTCCCCTGAAAGGTTTGGCGGTCGAAACAGAAGGCTTTTTATCACAGGACAAGAAATCAGACCTCGAGAACTTAACCGGCAGAAATTTTTTTTTTGAAAAAATCCCTAAGCCCCGGGGTCACAATTTCAGAAAAAATCTGACTTTCGGGAATTCACTCAAAAATGGTGCCCAACGGTTGCAAATGCTCCCCTGAAAGGTTTGGCGGTCGAAACAGAAGGCTTTTTATTACAGGACAAGAAATCAGCCCTTGATAACTTAACCGGCAGAAATTTTTTTTTTGAAAAAATCCCTAAGCCCCGGGGTCACAATTTCAGAAAAAATCTGACTTTCGGGAATTCACTCAAAAATGGTGCCCAACGGTTGCAAATGCGCCCCTGAAAGGTTTGTCCGTCGAAACAGAAGGCTTTTTATCACAGGACAAGAAATCAGCCCTCGATAACTTAACCGGCAGAAATTTTTTTTTTTGAAAAAATCCCTAAGCCCCGGGGTCACAATTTCAGAAAAAATCTGACTTCACGGGAATTCACTCAAAAATGGTGCCCAACGGTTGCAAATGCTCCCCTGAAAGGTTTGCCCGTCGAAACAGAAGGCTTTTTATCACAGGACAAGAAATCAGCCCTCGACAACTTAACCGGCAGAATTTTTTTTTAAAAAAAATCCCTAAGCCCCGGGGTCACAATTTCAGAAAAAATCTGACTTTCGGGAATTCACTCAAAAATGGTGCCCAACGGTTGCAAATGCTCCCCTGAAAGGTTTGGCGGTCGAAACAGAAGGCTTTTTATTACAGGACAAGAAATCAGCCCTTGATAACTTAACCGGCAGAAATTTTTTTTTTGAAAAAATCCCTAAGCCCCGGGGTCACAATTTCAGAAAAAATCTGACTTTCGGGAATTCACTCAAAAATGGTGCCCAACGGTTGCAAATGCGCCCCTGAAAGGTTTGGCGGTCGAAACAGAAGGCTTTTTATCACAGGGCAAGAAATCAGACCTCGAGAACTTAGCCGGCAGTAAAATATTTTTTTGAAAAAATCCCTAAGCCCCGGGGTCACAATTTCAGAAAAAATCTGACTTTCGGGAATTCACTCAAAAATGGTGCCCAACGGTTGCCAATGCTCCCCTGAAAGGTTTGGCGGTAGAAACAGAAGGCTTTTTATCACAGGGCAAGAAATCAGCCCTCGATAACTTAACCGGCAGAAATTTTTTTTTATGAAAAAATCCCTAAGCCCCGGTGTCACAATTTCAGAAAAAATCTGACTTTTGGGAATTTACTCAAAAATGGTGCCCAACGGTTGCAGATGCTCCCCTGAAAGGTTTGGCGTTCGAAACAGAAGGCTTTTTATCACAGGTCAAGAAATCAGAGCTCGAGAACTTAACCGGGAGAAAAATATTTTTTTGAAAAAATCCCTAAGCCCCGGGGTCACAATTTCAGAAAAAATCTGACTTTCGGGAATTCACTCAAAAATGGTGCCCAACGGTTGCAAATGCTCCCCTGAAAGGTTTGGCGGTCGAAACAGAAGGCTTTTTATCACAGGACAAGAAATCAGAGCTCGAGAACTTAACCGGGAGAAAAATATTTTTTTGAAAAAATCCCTAAGCCCCGGGGTCACAATTTCAGAAAAAATCTGACTTTCGGGAATTCACTCAAAAATGGTGCCCAACGGTTGCAAATGCTCCCCTGAAAGGTTTGGCCGTCGAAACAGAAGGCTTTTTATCTCAGGACAAGAAATCAGCCCTCAACAACTTAACTGGCAGAAATTTTTTTTTTGAAAAAATCCCTAAGCCCCGGGGTCACAATTTCAGAAAAAATCTGACTTTCGGGAATTCACTCAAAAATGGTGCCCAACGGTTGCAAATGCTCCCCTGAAAGGTTTGGCGGTCGAAACAGAAGGCTTTTTATCACAGGACAAGAAATCAGAGCTCGAGAACTTAACCGGGAGAAAAATATTTTTTTGAAAAAATCCCTAAGCCCCGGGGTCACAATTTCAGAAAAAATCTGACTTTCGGGAATTCACTCAAAAATGGTGCCCAACGGTTGCCAATGCTCCCCTGAAAGGTTTGGCCGTCGAAACAGAAGGCTTTTTATCACAGGACAAGAAATCAGCCCTCGACAACTTAACCGGCAGAATTTTTTTTTTTGAAAAAATCCCTAAGCCCCGGGGTCACAATTTCAGAAAAAATCTGACTTTCGGGAATTCACTCAAAAATGGTGCCCAACGGTTGCCAATGCTCCCCTGAAAGGTTTGGCCGTCGAAACAGAAGGCTTTTTATCATAGGACAAGAAATCAGCCCTCGACAACTTAACCGGCAGAAATTTTTTTTTTGAAAAAATCCCTAAGCCCCGGGGTCACAATTTCAGAAAATATCTGACTTTCGGGAATTCACTCAAAAATGGTGCCCAACGGTTGCAAATGCTCCCCTGAAAGGTTTGGCCATCGAAACAGAAGGCTTTTATCACAGGACAAGAAATCAGCCCTCGACAACTTAACCGGCAGATTTTTTTTTTTTGAAAAAATCCCTAAGCCCCGGGGTCACAATTTCATAAAAAATCTGACTTTCGGGAATTCACTCAAAAATGGTGCCCAACGGTTGCAAATGCTCCCCTGAAAGGTTTGGCCGTCGAAACAGAAGGCTTTTTATCACAGGACAATAAATCAGCCCTCGACAACTTAACCGGCAGATTTTTTTTAAAAAAAAATCCCTAAGCCCCGGGGTCACAATTTCAGAAAAAATCTGACTTTCGGGAATTCACTCAAAAATGGTGCCCAACGGTTGCCAATGCTCCCCTGAAAGGTTTGGCGGTCGAAACAGAAGTCTTTTTATCACAGGACAAGAAATCAGCCCTCGATAACTTAAACGGCAGAAATTTTTTTTTTGAAAAAATCCCTAAGCCCCGGGGTCACAATTTCAGAAAAAATCTGACTTCACGGGAATTCACTCAAAAATGGTGCCCAACGGTTGCAAATGCTCCCCTGAAAGGTTTGGCCGTCGAAACAGAAGGCTTTTTATCACAGGACAAGAAATCAGCCCTCGACAACTTAACCGGCAGAAATTTTTTTTTTGAAAAAATCCCTAAGCCCCGGGGTCACAATTTCAGAAAATATCTGACTTTCGGGAATTCACTCAAAAATGGTGCCCAACGGTTGCAAATGCTCCCCTGAAAGGTTTGGCCATCGAAACAGAAGGCTTTTTATCACAGGACAAGAAATCAGCCCTCAACAACTTAACCGGCAGAAATTTTTTTTTTGAAAAAATCCCTAAGCCCCGGGGTCACAATTTCATAAAAAATCTGACTTTCGGGAATTCACTCAAAAATGGTGCCCAACGGTTGCAAATGCTCCCCTGAAAGGTTTTGCGGTCGAAACAGAAGGCTTTTTATCACAGGACAAGAAATCAGCCTTTGATAAGTTAACAGGCAGAATTTTTTTTTTTGAAAAAATCCCTAAGCCCCGGGGTCACAATTTCAGAAAAAATCTGACTTTCAGGAATTCACTCAAAAATGGTGCCCAACGGTTGCAAATGCTCCCCTGAAAGGTTTGGCAGTCGAAACAGAAGGCTTTTTATCACAGGGCAAGAAATCAGACATCGAGAACTTAGCCAGCAGAAAAATATTTTTTTGAAAAAATCCCTAAGCCCCGGGGTCACAATTTCAGAAAAAATCTGACTTTTGGGAATTTACTCAAAAATGGTGCCCAACGGTTGCAGATGCTCCCCTGAAAGGTTTGGCCGTCGAAACAGAAGGCTTTTTATCACAGGACAAGAAATCAGCCCTCGATAACTTAACCGACAGAAATTTTTTTTTTTGAAAAAATCCCTGAGCCCCGGGGTCAAAATTTCAGAAAAAATCTGACTTCACGAGAATTCACTCAAAAATGGTGCCCAACGGTTGCAAATGCTCCCCTGAAAGGTTTGGCCGTCGAAACAGAAGGCTTTTTATCACAGGACAAGAAATCAGCCCTCGACAACTTAACCGGCAGAATTTTTTTTTTTGAAAAAATCCCTAAGCCCCGGGGTCACAATTTCATAAAAAATCTGACTTTCGGGAATTCACTCAAAAATGGTGCCCAACGGTTGCAAATGCTCCCCTGAAAGGTTTGGCGGTCGAAACAGAAGGCTTTTTATCACAGGACAAGAAATCAGACCTCGAGAACTTAACCGGCAGAAATTTTTTTTTTGAAAAAATCCCTAAGCCCCGGGGTCACAATTTCAGAAAAAATCTGACTTTCGGGAATTCACTCAAAAATGGTGCCCAACGGTTGCAAATGCTCCCCTGAAAGGTTTGGCGGTCGAAACAGAAGGCTTTTTATTACAGGACAAGAAATCAGCCCTTGATAACTTAACCGGCAGAAATTTTTTTTTTGAAAAAATCCCTAAGCCCCGGGGTCACAATTTCAGAAAAAATCTGACTTTCGGGAATTCACTCAAAAATGGTGCCCAACGGTTGCAAATGCGCCCCTGAAAGGTTTGTCCGTCGAAACAGAAGGCTTTTTATCACAGGACAAGAAATCAGCCCTCGATAACTTAACCGGCAGAAATTTTTTTTTTTGAAAAAATCCCTAAGCCCCGGGGTCACAATTTCAGAAAAAATCTGACTTCACGGGAATTCACTCAAAAATGGTGCCCAACGGTTGCAAATGCTCCCCTGAAAGGTTTGCCCGTCGAAACAGAAGGCTTTTTATCACAGGACAAGAAATCAGCCCTCGACAACTTAACCGGCAGAATTTTTTTTTAAAAAAATCCCTAAGCCCCGGGGTCACAATTTCAGAAAATATCTGACTTTCGGGAATTCACTCAAAAATGGTGCCCAACGGTTGCAAATGCTCCCCTGAAAGGTTTGGCGGTCGAAACAGAAGGCTTTTTATTACAGGACAAGAAATCAGCCCTTGATAACTTAACCGGCAGAAATTTTTTTTTTGAAAAAATCCCTAAGCCCCGGGGTCACAATTTCAGAAAAAATCTGACTTTCGGGAATTCACTCAAAAATGGTGCCCAACGGTTGCAAATGCGCCCCTGAAAGGTTTGGCGGTCGAAACAGAAGGCTTTTTATCACAGGGCAAGAAATCAGACCTCGAGAACTTAGCCGGCAGTAAAATATTTTTTTGAAAAAATCCCTAAGCCCCGGGGTCACAATTTCAGAAAAAATCTGACTTTCGGGAATTCACTCAAAAATGGTGCCCAACGGTTGCCAATGCTCCCCTGAAAGGTTTGGCGGTAGAAACAGAAGGCTTTTTATCACAGGGCAAGAAATCAGCCCTCGATAACTTAACCGGCAGAAATTTTTTTTTATGAAAAAATCCCTAAGCCCCGGTGTCACAATTTCAGAAAAAATCTGACTTTTGGGAATTTACTCAAAAATGGTGCCCAACGGTTGCAGATGCTCCCCTGAAAGGTTTGGCGTTCGAAACAGAAGGCTTTTTATCACAGGTCAAGAAATCAGAGCTCGAGAACTTAACCGGGAGAAAAATATTTTTTTGAAAAAATCCCTAAGCCCCGGGGTCACAATTTCAGAAAAAATCTGACTTTCGGGAATTCACTCAAAAATGGTGCCCAACGGTTGCAAATGCTCCCCTGAAAGGTTTGGCGGTCGAAACAGAAGGCTTTTTATCACAGGACAAGAAATCAGAGCTCGAGAACTTAACCGGGAGAAAAATATTTTTTTGAAAAAATCCCTAAGCCCCGGGGTCACAATTTCAGAAAAAATCTGACTTTCGGGAATTCACTCAAAAATGGTGCCCAACGGTTGCAAATGCTCCCCTGAAAGGTTTGGCCGTCGAAACAGAAGGCTTTTTATCTCAGGACAAGAAATCAGCCCTCAACAACTTAACTGGCAGAAATTTTTTTTTTTAAAAAATCCCTAAGCCCCGGGGTCACAATTTCAGAAAAAATCTGACTTTCGGGAATTCACTCAAAAATGGTGCCCAACGGTTGCAAATGCTCCCCTGAAAGGTTTGGCGGTCGAAACAGAAGGCTTTTTATCACAGGACAAGAAATCAGAGCTCGAGAACTTAACCGGGAGAAAAATATTTTTTTGAAAAAATCCCTAAGCCCCGGGGTCACAATTTCAGAAAAAATCTGACTTTCGGGAATTCACTCAAAAATGGTGCCCAACGGTTGCAAATGCTCCCCTGAAAGGTTTGGCCGTCGAAACAGAAGGCTTTTTATCTCAGGACAAGAAATCAGCCCTCGACAACTTAACTGGCAGAATTTTTTTTTTTGAAAAAATCCCTAAGCCCCGGGGTCACAATTTCAGAAAAAATCTGACTTTCGGGAATTCACTCAAAAATGGTGCCCAACGGTTGCAAATGCTCCCCTGAAAGGTTTGGCGGTCGAAACAGAAGGCTTTTTATCACAGGACAAGAAATCAGAGCTCGAGAACTTAACCGGCAGAATTTTTTTTTTGAAAAAATCCCTAAGCCCCGGGGTCACAATTTCAGAAAAAATCTGACTTTCGGGAATTCACTCAAAAATGCTGCCCAACGGTTGCAAATGCTCCCCTGAAAGGTTTGGCGGTCGAAACAGAAGGCTTTTTATCACAGGACAAGAAATCAGCCCTCGATAACTTAACCGGCAGAAATTTTTTTTTTGAAAAAATCCCTAAGCCCCGGGGTCACAATTTCAGAAAATATCTGACTTTCAGGATTTCACTCAAAAATGGTGCCCAACGGTTGCAAATGCTCCCCTGAAAGGTTTGGCCATCGAAACAGAAGGCTTTTTATCACAGGACAAGAAATCAGCCCTCGACAACTTAACCGGCAGAAATTTTTTTTTTGAAAAAATCCCTAAGCCCCGGGGTCACAATTTCATAAAAAATCTGACTTTCGGGAATTCACTCAAAAATGGTGCCCAACGGTTGCAAATGCTCCCCTGAAAGGTTTGGCGGTCGAAACAGAAGGCTTTTTATCACAGGACAAGAAATCAGCTCTCGATAACTTAACCGGCAGAAATTATTTTTTTGAAAAAATCCCTAAGCCCCGGGGTCACAATTTCAGAAAATATCTGACTTTCAGGATTTCACTCAAAAATGGTGCCCAACGGTTGCAAATGCTCCCCTGAAAGGTTTGGCCATCGAAACAGAAGGCTTTTTATCACAGGACAAGAAATCAGCCCTCGACAACTTAACCGGCAGAAATTTTTTTTTTGAAAAAATCCCTAAGCCCCGGGGTCACAATTTCATAAAAAATCTGACTTTCGGGAATTCACTCAAAAATGGTGCCCAACGGTTGCAAATGCTCCCCTGAAAGGTTTGGCCGTCGAAACAGAAGGCTTTTTATCACAGGACAATAAATCAGCCCTCGACAACTTAACCGGCAGAATTTTTTTTTAAAAAAAATCCCTAAGCCCCGGGGTCACAATTTCAGAAAAAATCTGACTTTCGGGAATTCACTCAAAAATGGTGCCCAATGGTAGCAAATGCTCCCCTGAAAGGTTTGGCGGTCGAAACAGAAGGCTTTTTATCACAGGGCAAGAAATCAGCCCTCGATAACTTAACCGGCAGAAATTTTTTTTTATGAAAAAATCCCTAAGCCCCGGGGTTACAATTTCAGAAAAAATCTGACTTTTGGGAATTTACTCAAAAATGGTGCCCAACGGTTGCAGATGCTCCCCTGAAAGGTTTGGCTTTCGAAACAGAAGGCTTTTTATCACAGGTCAAGAAATCAGAGCTCGAGAACTTAACCGGGAGAAAAATATTTTTTTGAAAAAATCCCTAAGCCCCGGGGTCACAATTTCAGAAATAATCTGACTTTCGGGAATTCACTCAAAAATGGTGCCCAACGGTTGCAAATGCTCCCCTGAAAGGTTTGGCGGTCGAAACAGAAGGCTTTTTATCACAGGACAAGAAATCAGAGCTCGAGAACTTAACCGGGAGAAAAATATTTTTTTGAAAAAATCCCTAAGCCCCGGGGTCACAATTTCAGAAAAAATCTGACTTTCGGGAATTCACTCAAAAATGGTGCCCAACGGTTGCAAATGCTCCCCTGAAAGGTTTGGCAGTCGAAACAGAAGGCTTTTTATCTCAGGACAAGAAATCAGCCCTCGACAACTTAACTGGCAGAAATTTTTTTTTTGAAAAAATCCCTAAGCCCCGGGGTCACAATTTCAGAAAAAATCTGACTTTCGGGAATTCACTCAAAAATGGTGCCCAACGGTTGCAAATGCTCCCCTGAAAGGTTTGGCGGTCGAAACAGAAGGCTTTTTATCACAGGACAAGAAATCAGCCCTCGACAACTTAACCGGCAAAATTTTTTTTTTTGAAAAAATCCCTAAGCCCCGGGGTCACAATTTCAGAAAATATCTGACTTTCAGGATTTCACTCAAAAATGGTGCCCAACGGTTGCAAATGCTCCCCTGAAAGGTTTGGCCATCGAAACAGAAGGCTTTTTATCACAGGACAAGAAATCAGCCCTCGACAACTTAACCGGCAGAAATTTTTTTTTTGAAAAAATCCCTAAGCCCCGGGGTCACAATTTCATAAAAAATCTGACTTTCGGGAATTCACTCAAAAATGGTGCCCAACGGTTGCAAATGCTCCCCTGAAAGGTTTGGCCGTCGAAACAGAAGGCTTTTTATCACAGGACAATAAATCAGCCCTCGACAACTTAACCGGCAGAATTTTTTTTTAAAAAAAATCCCTAAGCCCCGGGGTCACAATTTCAGAAAAAATCTGACTTTCGGGAATTCACTCAAAAATGGTGCCCAATGGTAGCAAATGCTCCCCTGAAAGGTTTGGCGGTCGAAACAGAAGGCTTTTTATCACAGGGCAAGAAATCAGCCCTCGATAACTTAACCGGCAGAAATTTTTTTTTATGAAAAAATCCCTAAGCCCCGGGGTTACAATTTCAGAAAAAATCTGACTTTTGGGAATTTACTCAAAAATGGTGCCCAACGGTTGCAGATGCTCCCCTGAAAGGTTTGGCTTTCGAAACAGAAGGCTTTTTATCACAGGTCAAGAAATCAGAGCTCGAGAACTTAACCGGGAGAAAAATATTTTTTTGAAAAAATCCCTAAGCCCCGGGGTCACAATTTCAGAAATAATCTGACTTTCGGGAATTCACTCAAAAATGGTGCCCAACGGTTGCAAATGCTCCCCTGAAAGGTTTGGCGGTCGAAACAGAAGGCTTTTTATCACAGGACAAGAAATCAGAGCTCGAGAACTTAACCGGGAGAAAAATATTTTTTTGAAAAAATCCCTAAGCCCCGGGGTCACAATTTCAGAAAAAATCTGACTTTCGGGAATTCACTCAAAAATGGTGCCCAACGGTTGCAAATGCTCCCCTGAAAGGTTTGGCAGTCGAAACAGAAGGCTTTTTATCTCAGGACAAGAAATCAGCCCTCGACAACTTAACTGGCAGAAATTTTTTTTTTGAAAAAATCCCTAAGCCCCGGGGTCACAATTTCAGAAAAAATCTGACTTTCGGGAATTCACTCAAAAATGGTGCCCAACGGTTGCAAATGCTCCCCTGAAAGGTTTGGCGGTCGAAACAGAAGGCTTTTTATCACAGGACAAGAAATCAGCCCTCGACAACTTAACCGGCAAAATTTTTTTTTTTGAAAAAATCCCTAAGCCCCGGGGTCACAATTTCAGAAAAAATCTGACTTTCGGGAATTCACTCAAAAATGGTGCCCAACGGTTGCAAATGCTCCCCTGAAAGGTTTGGCCGTCGAAACAGAAGGCTTTTTATCACAGGATAAGAAATCAGCCCTCGACAACTTAACCGGGAGAAAAATATTTTTTTGAAAAAATCCCTAAGCCCCGGGGTCACAATTTCAGAAAAAATCTGACTTTCAGGAATTCACTCAAAAATGGTGCCCAATGGTAGCAAATGCTCCCCTGAAAGGTTTGGCGGTCGAAACAGAAGGCTTTTTATCACAGGGCAAGAAATCAGCCCTCGATAACTTAACCGGCAGAAATTTTTTTTTATGAAAAAATCCCTAAGCCCCGGGGTTACAATTTCAGAAAAAATCTGACTTTTGGGAATTTACTCAAAAATGGTGCCCAACGGTTGCAGATGCTCCCCTGAAAGGTTTGGCTTTCGAAACAGAAGGCTTTTTATCACAGGTCAAGAAATCAGAGCTCGAGAACTTAACCGGGAGAAAAATATTTTTTTGAAAAAATCCGTAAGCCCCGGGGTCACAATTTCAGAAAAAATCTGACTTTCGGGAATTCACTCAAAAATGGTGCCCAACGGTTGCAAATGCTCCCCTGAAAGGTTTGGCCGTCGAAACAGAAGGCTTTTTATCTCAGGACAAGAAATCAGCCCTCAACAACTTAACTGGCAGAAATTTTTTTTTTGAAAAAATCCCTAAGCCCCGGGGTCACAATTTCAGAAAAAATCTGACTTTCGGGAATTCACTCAAAAATGGTGCCCAACGGTTGCAAATGCTCCCCTGAAAGGTTTGGCGGTCGAAACAGAAGGCTTTTTATCACAGGACAAGAAATCAGAGCTCAAGAACTTAACCGGGAGAAAAATATTTTTTTGAAAAAATCCCTAAGCCCCGGGGTCACAATTTCAGAAAAAATCTGACTTTCGGGAATTCACTCAAAAATGGTGCCCAACGGTTGCAAATGCTCCCCTGAAAGGTTTGGCAGTCGAAACAGAAGGCTTTTTATCTCAGGACAAGAAATCAGCCCTCGACAACTTAACTGGCAGAAATTTTTTTTTTGAAAAAATCCCTAAGCCCCGGGGTCACAATTTCAGAAAAAATCTGACTTTCGGGAATTCACTCAAAAATGGTGCCCAACGGTTGCAAATGCTCCCCTGAAAGGTTTGGCGGTCGAAACAGAAGGCTTTTTATCACAGGACAAGAAATCAGAGCTCAAGAACTTAACCGGGAGAAAAATATTTTTTTGAAAAAATCCCTAAGCCCCGGGGTCACAATTTCAGAAAAAATCTGACTTTCGGGAATTCACTCAAAAATGGTGCCCAACGGTTGCAAATGCTCCCCTGAAAGGTTTGGCAGTCGAAACAGAAGGCTTTTTATCTCAGGACAAGAAATCAGCCCTCGACAACTTAACTGGCAGAAATTTTTTTTTTGAAAAAATCCCTAAGCCCCGGGGTCACAATTTCAGAAAAAATCTGACTTTCGGGAATTCACTCAAAAATGGTGCCCAACGGTTGCAAATGCTCCCCTGAAAGGTTTGGCGGTCGAAACA